>NC_044507.1:21472043-21522043 GCF_902362185.1 Chanos chanos | reverse complement strand
CGTGAGTGCAGCCTGCGAGTGTTCCTGAGGGAGGCTTGGGTTAAATGCTACACAGTCTACTGTGGGGAACGACCTACCATGGGTAAAAAATATTACATCTCTTCTCTTTACTCTGTTTACAGCTTCAGCTTATCTAAAATGCTATTAGACCATTATACTGTACAGGTCACACCTCTGTCTAGTTTAATGCTGAAGTCTTCTTAAGCATCATCTGTGTTGTATCTGTGGATGAGCCACTGTTTCTGAAGCAACACACAGAGTGTAATTGCGGTGCCTGGGTTTGTAGCAGTAAAAGGCATCATAAACATGCTGAAGGAGAGGTCTGGATTGATCACTATAGCTTTATAAGTTTACACAGACATTTAACATATATCAGCAACAGCTTCACGTCTCCCCAGTTCTGTTAAGCACAATATATGTTTTATGTGCTTTGATAAGCACTGTCATTATAGATTTTTTATGATGTAAGTGGTTAAGTTAGGCTTGGGGAAGGGTTGAAAAGAGCTACTGAATGACAGTCAGGACTGGTTTAGTACTGCCAGGCTGCATCTGTGTAATACCAAAACAGTGAGAGGTTACAGTGAGGGGAACAAGGACACATTAGAGCAAAATAAAGCAACTGTTAAAAACTTTCCACCGTGAGCCAGCACCTCCAGGATCACAACACAACACAACACAACCAACACTGCCAGCGACAAAGTGAGAGAGAGAAAAAAAAAAAGCTTGGCATTTCAGGCACAAACCTCTAGTGGGACAGTCAGAGTTAACATTATACTTCTTACTTCCTCACTCATACACAGATCACATGATCCACAGTCAATACATCGGTGCAGTTACAGTGTAGGTCAAAAACAAAAACAAAAACAAAAACAAAAACAAAAACAAAAAAACAGTGCAACTGAGCCAAAAAAAAAAAGAGAAAAAAAAGAAGAAAAAACTGAAGAAGAAGCCAGAAAGTATCATTTTAACAGTGAAGTTTGTACGTTTTGAGGTTTGGCCAACTTACATGAGACTGGGGAAAGGCACACAGGAGTCACCATAGAGAGAGAGAGAGAGAGGAAGAATAGACACAGGGTTATTAGGTGGACAGGACCCAGCTCAGCGCAGCCTTGGGCCTTAAAGGCCTACAGCTAGGGTCCAGTCTCTGGCCTCCAGAACAATGCCTGGAGACAGACCCGCTCTGTAACAAGACATGGTTCGCACCAGGCAACACCCAAACAGTGACAGCACCCGCTTCCCCATCACGCCCTCCCCAAAAATCTGCCCCGCAAGACAGGTTTAAAAAACAAAAAAACCCCAAAAACAACATACCCCCCCCCCCAAAAAATTGATTCATCTCCCCCAGACCCCACAGCACTCAGCTTCACACATCTGCCACGGCTAATTCAGCACGCAAACGCAATCTCAAGCAAAGAGGGCATTCACACGATTATTTCAAAATCAAAAGAAAGGAGCGGGAGCGGTGCATGTTTAAACTGCGTTCAGCTCTTAAGAGGATTCAGTTAAAATGATTTTAGTATCTCGGACACATTCAGATACATTTGAATTAGAACCTGCACAAGTGATTGGCAGTAGTAGTATACTGAGTCTGCATGCACCTTTGATTTCTACAGATTTCACAATGTCAGATAAAGTTTTGGTTCAGTATTAAACACTGGCTAAATCCGCTGCGAGAGTCTGTGAAGCCATACCCAGGCCAGCAGCAAGCATACTGTCACACTGAGAGAGGGAGAGAAAAGAAAGCTCATCCTAACAGTGTACAGTAGGGCCAGGTCCAGACACACACACGTCTGTGCTTCTGTTCTACATTAGTATGTTAACAGCACAGGCAGGCCAGAAACACGCATACACACGTTATGCATTACACCTCATTATGTGTGTGTATGTGTGTGTGTCTAAGACAGGAGGAGGTTTATGGGTCAATAATAAGTGTTTCTAAAAATCAGTGGACTACAGTATAACTTTATATGTGTGTGTGTGTGTGTGTTTGTGAGTGTGTATATGAGTACGTATGTGTATGTGCACATGTGTGTGTGCGTGTGTGTGTGTGTGAGAGAGAGAAAGAGATTAAAGAGATTAAAGTGTTACCTCACAGTGGGTAGAGAGCAGTCACACCATGCCCATGCACCAAAGGCAGCGTTTAGTGATTGACAGCAGGAAGAGAGAAGGGAGGGCGGGGCGGGGCAGGCAGGCAGGCAGCTAGCTGCGGCAGAGACCCGAACCTGTACTCACCTTTATACACATTCAGAGTGATAGTCCTGACTGCGATCCTGACCATGCTTTCTGGGTGGTTGAAAAACTTTATGGCCTCCGTGTACAGGGCAAAATCATTAGTGTGCTGGAAGCATGGGAGACAGAGAGCCAGGACGTGAATAAAGAGGCACGCAGGACAGAAGGATTCACTCTGAGAGAACTAAGCTAAAGGGAACACCTGTCTATAGACCATAACACCTCTCTGTAGACTATAACAAGTCTCTAGACGCTACAACACACCAACAGTGCGGTCATTAGGCTTGGAAGAACATACAGCCACAAAACTCACTGCTGTGCTGGATAAATGGGGGAGACTGATTCATTTTTTGTGGATTATATGAATGTAAATGAAAGAGACATTAAACGAATGTTCTTAAGGTAGTTCTGCTTTATCAGCATGGGGTCCTAACATTAGCTATCTCTGGCTAATTTCCTGCTAATCACAACCTATCAGTTTATTCTGAAATTCTTTAAAACGAGCACAAATACTGATTCCGAAGAACTGGCCTAACACCGGACAAGCTTAAAATTCACTACATTATTTATTTTGGATGCAATTAATACATAAAGGAGTGTAAAACCCCAAATGATTAACCTCTTGCTGAGTAAATCCATCCTTCCAGACTTTCTATATTGGTGACATCACCGTTCAGACAAACTGAAACAAACGGTGGTGGTGTCACTGGACATAGAAAGTATTTCAGTACATCCATTTACAGTACACCAAAAACTTTCCCCTATACACGGCAGCCAGGACATATGTACAGAAGACAATGAAATGAGCCTTTGAGTCTTTACTCTCCACAGTGGACTGAAGTGAACTATGGAAACGTTTGTTGTCTGAGCCATGCGTGTCTGCATACATAACAACGTCCGCAGAGTGACGTGGCGGAGCTTTTCATCGTCCTCTCACTATGTGCACAAACGCAGAGGGAAACTACACCTCCGAGCCAGTTTTTAACATGGATGCACATTTTCTCACCGATTTATTCACTCAAACTACACACGCAGTGGAAAAGAAAACAAACAGACCGTCAAAGTGTGGAGTCCCAAATTAGACTGGTCATGTTCCAGTGAATTCTCATAAATAAGACACACAAAGAGAACTGAGGGGGGGGGGGGGGGGGGGGGCTGCTTAGTCTAATGAGGATGTGAAACTGTCCTGGTCAGACAGGAGCAGTCTTCCGTACATCCCTCCTTACCTCATTATAGAAGAAATGTACAGTGTGGTTATTGAGTTTCAAAGACAAAGTCTTCAAAAAGGAGATGTAGTAGGCCATGATCTCCTCATCAGAGAAATCAAACTTATGCACAATGATGGAGTTGACGTGATTGTTGGACAGCAGATAATCTAAGTGGGGAGGAAAATAAAAACACCATAAAATTGAAACTAAAACAAATATTAAATTAATTACATAAGAATTTTGTCTGGAAAACTTTTGGCAATATTGATTATGCTCAACTTCTTTGATCTGAGTTCATCTAATATTAGAGGTAGCGTATGAGCCGCTGACCCATGTCTGATGTCTGGGTAACTTACACAAGGATGTTTCATGGCTTATGTTTTCAAAAAGTATGTTGAGCGTTTGAAGGAGCTGAACGCAAACATAACGTCCAGATTTCTGTCGTAGGATGTTGAGGAAAAATGCAAACATATTCTTCTCCAAAAAGAAGCTAAAAGGGAAAAAGTGCATTAATTCATTACTAAGCAGCGATTACGCATTAATTAATAAATTAACAGATTGATAGTGTTTACCAAATGTGGCAGATGTGACTTTATATCATATCCAAAAAAAAAACCAGAGAAGGAGAAGCTAACTGAGTAATTAGTGAATATGTGAAGGTAACAAATAATATCTTTTGTTATTATTCATGACATGGAAAAAAGACTCTGGTTAACAAAATTTTATGGCTCTCTTGACAGAGGGCCGTTTACCGTGAATCATGTGTTGGAGTAACTTACTCGAAAACAGAGCTGTCATTTTGATCACCCCAAATCAAGATCTCAGTGATGGACCGAATAGTTTCCACCAGCAGGTTTCTGTTGTGATCTGTCACGGTGGTGTTTTTCGTTAAGACGTGGTATAGATACCTGACGAAGGAAACAAACACAACAACGAAAAATAGTCTTACAGATTACAATTTATATTCTGACGAAAACAAATAAACAAACAAACAAGCAAACAAACAACAAAACACAAAACCTAAATATCTCCAGTTACTTTGTAAACACCATCACAAGTGTCAGCCCAAACTCCCGGTATTGGAGATAAAATACATTTTTGCTAACTCGTTCACAAACACCAATTTGTAGTATAGGTCTTCGAATTTGAATGCAAAACTATCAATAATTAGCAGTCAACCCAATAATGTACTCGATCAAACAACACAAACTGTGAATGCCAAAATGTCCAGTTAGCTACCTGGCTAGCTAACGGAGACACAACGGAAGCTAACCGACCTAAACTGTAAATTATGTACATGAACGGGTCAGACATTTGTTTCTGCGGAGCTCAAATAAAAGAGAAGCTCGCAAGCAAATAAAAGCAGAACGTTTATTTAGCTCTGGAGGAGACAGATAAATTAATGCTACTTCACGTTAGCAGGCTAATTTAGCTGTCACGAGAAAGATGAGTTAGCCAATGATACTTACTTTAAATGGTCCAGAGAATGAATGTTTTTGGATTTTCCCTGCCCTCCCACCCAGCTCCTGGACCGACCGAACATAGTTGCACCTGTAGAGTTTGCTGCACTGTAATTTCACTTGAATGTGCTCTTTTTATCAATCCATAACAAACACTGTGAAGGCCAACTTCTCTGCAAAACAGCCAGGAAAGGTAGCATGACTTTCGGAAGTACTACATTCAGCAGTTCGCTGCGTAATTTGTTTTGCTTTTTTCAACATGGATCTTGTAGTTCACTTATTCTGTCTGGCTGTTCTCAGGCAAATAACGGTTGAAGACTTGAAACTACGTTTCCCACAATTCCGCGCTAGCATACGACATTAAAATGCGCTGTAAATACATATATTGAGCGACTTTTGTTTTCCCATTACAGCATACACTCAAGTATTCATGATCGCTTATACTTGTGTTTTTGCCACCAGGTCAACTCGAATGTCCACTGTTTGACCAGTTAACGGCTATACTGAGGGGGAAAAGGGTGAAACAGAGTAATGAAAAACTCAACAGGGAACGAGAATAGCATGCTGGCCTAAGAAGATGGGTGTCGAAACTGACCTGTCATGAATTTCAATCACAACAGAGAGACGAATAAGAAACTTGTTCAGTGCTTGGCACAGTGTAATCGAGGCATCTTGAAGTCGACGAGTCGTTACGGAATTAGTGTACTGGACATCTGGGATTTAGATCGACAGAACCAACACAGTGTTTTCTCTTTCAAGCAAAGCTGCACGCAGATCATTGCTTGACTTACTGGTACATGCGGAAAATTGCCAAGTCAGCTAGCCTGCTGAGGTCCCAGTTGGCATGTCAAGAATTCCGTCACAGAATATACTTGTCAAATCAGACCTCGCGAAGAACTGCGTAACATGTCAAGGTTCTTTACGATTTACGATGTGCGTTGATTAGATACATTAAAATTGTATTTTCATTCTCTTAACTGAACCCTTAGTTCCAAATCAGTTAGAAAACTCGTGTTGGGAAGGAGTGGAGAATCACTGTCCAGTGACTGATATCATGGCTGGAATAGACGCTCCAGTATCACTATTCTCTTCCTCCTTATAAACTGAACACCGTGTTACTCAGTTGCGTAGTGGTACAATACTGCGTGTACAAGATTCTATGACCCGATCAGTTTATTCTCAGTTAGATTCAGTGGAATCGCTAATTAACCAGCTTCCCTATATGTTTTATCTCGGCCTGTTTTTTGTCAATGTTCTAATCCTCTACTATGCCTTTTTAATGGAATACATAGTGCTTAATGTCGGAATAGTCTTTCTTCCGGAGGATATGGACCAAGCCCTGGTGGATTTGGGCGTGCTCTCCGACCCAGCCTCTGTCCCATATGAAACGGACACAGAATTAGATGTTTTTGAGGGATATCTGGAATGAAGCGATATATAAGCAGAATATGTTCGGGACTTCACATCAGTTGTTTTCCAAGGAGCAAGCAGTTTGGCAAATGGATGGATCTGGCCAAAAACGGATACCAGACGGAGATATCGATGCGTTGAAATATAATGTGACGTTTTTGATATCTTCTTACAGCAGCAGTCCTTGCATGAGAAAGTAAGTCGTACCAGAACGCTGTATTCCCTTAGTTAACGTGAGCTTTGGCAGATAATGTATGTATAACATCACATGTAAGCAGTGAATATTGCCTTTTTTCCGACAGGTTGTTCCAAATCACAAGAAACTGCTGTGCATGAAAACTGCCTGGATTATCTGGCCTCCCATGAAGCCTCTGGATGGTCTCTCGAGAAATCAATCGCGAATACCACAAGCCATCACGGATATAAAGATTGCATACGCTGACATGTTTTTAGACCGACACTTTGCCCTTAAGTATGCACGTTACTATTGACGATGCACATGGACGGATCCGTGGGGCGGAAAGAGGAAGACCTTTAGGGTTCACCCTCTAGTTTCCTTTACTATTCTGATCTAGCACTTCAGGTTCTTTTGAGAGTTACACACTAGGACAGGGATGTTCTGAAATCCGGCATATTTGTGCATGTATTTTTCTACACAAAGGTTGTATATAGCAATATAGTCTCTTCAGGCTGAAAAGGTGTCTCATTGCACATTTGTTACAAGGCTGTAAATTATATATTAGATTGAATTTTAAATATAGTATATATTTAATAAATGCTAAAAGTAGCCTGGTCTTCCATGATATTTTAAGGACATAGCTTATCATAGTTTAGACTTAGAGCAGAATGAAAACGATGTGTTGAACACTGATTGTAAAAGAAGGAAAACTCACACCATGAAAAGGTGTAGACAAAGAGTCTAGTTAAATTACAAAAAAGGAGAGTGTTGGATATTTCTGTCCATTTTTCAGTTTTTACAGATAAAAAAGTACCGGTAAAAAAAAAAAAAACATTCAGCAGAAGTAGAGACAAGCTTTAATCTTTTTTGTACTTTAGATGGGGTTATTACCATAAAGACACTGAAGTGCAAATAAAATGACCCAATGCTGTTACTTCAGTTAATAAATGACACACTGGCGTTTTTCAGCATACAGTGGAAAATAGATTTATTCTCTCAATATCAGTGCAGCTTGCATTTCACAATACAAAAGTATGTCAGGGAAAATGTGCAAATAAATTTGGTACAGTGAAAAGACTGAGTTCTGCTTAAAGAGGAGCCCAAGCAAAATTCTCTCCAGTTGCTTTAGTGTCGGTATCTCAGAGTTTAAGAATATACATTGCAGATTCTGGTTTGTTTGTTTGTTTGTTTGTTTTGTGCTTTGTTCTCCCAGGAAAGTCCCTCGAGGGGTCAAAAACAAGTGCTCCCAAAGTCAAAAATACACATCAGTGTAACACATGCACAGTGAAAGGTGAAAACCCAATAAAAAACACCATGAGAAACAATTAAATATAAACATTTCATAAAGCTATGAACAAAGAAATATGTCACACGAAACAGTAAAAGGTCAAATAAAACATCAAAAGAATTTTTGGTTGTTTTTTTTGTTGTTGTTTTATGGATGAAGATAAGCTGGTATACTGCCCTGTGGGCTGGCAACACACAGCAGTAATGAAAATGGGATTAACATACAGTTGCAAAAGAAGAGCTTAGTCACGGGGGTGTGTACCAGCATAAACCAAACAGTTGTCATACAGATGAGTCTTCTAACTGGTAACACCAAAGGCCAGGCCATTTATTAAAATAATGAAAAGACCCAAATCGGGATGCCGAAGACACAATCATAAAAATGAAAATCAGCTCCATTTTAACCGAAATCTACCATAGTCTGATAGCGAGATTAACTCCCGAGTGACTCAAAAGCTCTTAGATTCAAATCCAATATACCTCAACCATATTCAAAAGAAGTACACAGCGTAACACGCCCAGAAGTTTATGTCAGTGCAAAGTTTCAACAAGCAGCATTATGAAAAAATAAAAATCACAACAAACAAGTCCCAATTTAATCAGTGGTGTCAAAGAGCTCCCTCTGGGCTTGGTCTAGCTAGAGACCAAGCCCACTGATATACTCGTACTTGTACAGTTCAAATGCATTCACGTCCACAGGAGTGGAGAAATGCAGTAAAGACATGGAGTCCAGTGATCTTTTTTCTCTGTATGATGTCAACTGATGAGAAGCACTTGTTACGAGTGCATGACTCAGATGTGCATTGTGACAGTGTCTTTACCTTTCATACAAAGTTCTCATTAAAGTCTCCAAGTCTGGGTAGTGGGGAAAAAAAAAAGACAAAATCAACTTCAGTTTGTACTGCTCTCTCTCAAAAGTCAGTAGTACACAGAATTTAAGCAGTTTATTATTGTTGTAAAACCTCTTTTGAATCAGAATTTACCGTTTTTTCTTTTTTTTTTTAACTTTTTGAGTCATTTGCATCAAGTACCGTCTTATGTCTCTGGTAAAAGTTATTCTTTGCTGGGTTGGTTGGTTGTTTTTTTGCAAATTTAATGTATTTGGTTGAGAGAATTTGGACTTTTGGACCGACTGGTCAGAGGGAGTGATAAGAAACCACAGAAACAGTTGAATCATTGCACACACACTGACACACACTACGACATGAGTGTATGCCACACGACACATTCAGGTCTTATCTAAAGTGTGTTAATGCTGAGTATCACCTATGCCCACACCCCCCTTCACACACACACACACACACACTCCGTCGGCAGTGTGTATGTAGTGTAACTATGTGTATTTCAACGGTGGACGATGCTCCATAAATCCACTACTTCCTTACCTCACACCAGCTGTGCTCTTGTATGGAAAGAAAACCGAATCCCACGGACATTAACTTCTCACAGACGCTAGCCTCCTCTAATTTACTTTTCTGTTTTTAAGTCTGAAGGGAGGTAACTTTTTTTTTTTTTTTTTTACCTAGAAGAGTATTTTTTCACTCAGACAAACAGAGCTGCTAACACGTGTGCTTTACTCTCAGAGGAGAGGGGAAAGCTACCTTTCTCAGCCACCCAGTCTGACTGTATGAGCGCTGCTGCAGTGAAAAACAAAACATTCAGCTTTGTGTCCATGTCAGTTCTCACAACACACAGGATTCAGAAGTTACACCACCCTCAATAAGCTCTCAGAAATAACTGTTTTATCCTTTTAGTTCACCGCGGCTGATGTGGGGATGAAGTGAGAATTTAGGAGGGATGGAGTGAGTGTGGATATGTTGTTTTTTCTTTCTTTTCTGCTGTTCTTTTTCTTTTCTTTTCTTTTTTTCCTTTTTACCTGAAATGCCTTAACATGCCCACAAAACAGAGAGCAGTGTGTTGAGTTATGTTAATGTGGCTGGTCTATGTTACAGAACACCAATGATGTGTGTTTTTGTGCGACAAAGCCACATAAGGCTGTGTGTGTGTGTGTGTGTGTCTGTGATGATTAAAATGTCTGTGTGATTTCTTTAAGGTATCAGTCTTTAAAATATCAGACGATTAACATCTGATGTGTTAGAGGTGAAATTTCACAAAAAACCCATAAAATTGTTACCAAAAAAAGTTAATCCCAAATGAACAGAGAATAAAAAAATAAACTCTAATAAAATAACTCTAAAATAAACATTTTTTCTTCAAATTTGTGCTTATTTGAGGGTTAGGAACAACAGTGCCAGTGAAATGTAAAAAAAAAGGAAAGAAAGAAAAACTCTACAAGGATAAAAACTTGATGTTCTTGTGTCCCTGGTCCTGTCAGATGCCATTAACAGTGCAGGAAAGGGCACCGCTGGTGGCAGTAGTCTGGAAATCAGGCCGCGTGGCAGTAGTCTGGGAATCAGGCCGCGTGGCAGTAGTCTGGGAATCAGGTCGCGTGGCAGTAGTCTGGGAATCAGGCCGCGTGGCAGTAGTCTGGGAAGCCCAGCGTGTCTGGGAATCAGGCCGCGTGGCAGTAGTCTGGAAATCAGGCCGCGTGGCAGTAGTCTGGGAAGCCCAGCGTGTCTGGGAATCAGGTCGCGTGGCAGTAGTCTGGGAAGCCCGGCATGTCTGCGAATCAGGTCGCGTGGCAGTAGTCTGGGAAGCCCGGCATGTCTGGGAATCCTACAGGAATCCTATTCTGGTGTCCTGGTGCTGGAGATGCTCAAACACGCCGTATGGAATAAACTGATTCCACAGTCTGGGGAAATAAACAAACACGCCATATGGAATAAACTGATTCCACAGTCTGGGGAAATAAACCGAACTGCTGGGTTACCATACGTACAAGCTGAACACGAACAAGCATCAAAATGACCAAATAGATTACTCTGTGTATTTATAAATGTCCCTCTCCAAAGTCTGAGGATGTTCTGCACATAAATTGTTCATCTTAAAATGTTTAACAGTTTACATATTAACTAATACAAATATATTGTGGTATCAACATTCCAGTGTTTTAGTTGTTTGTACAGACTTAGTTGGTGTGTGCTATTATATTCTCAAAATATAATGTTTTAATGTTGTCACAGCAATAGCAAACATGAAAGCCTACAAGCCAAGATCACGATACATAACTAGAACAGTGGCCAAATATCTGACCCTTTGCTTTTGAGCAAAACTAGCAGTAAAATCACACTCCGCGTCACAGAGAAAATGACCTGTAACCTGGAGCAGCAGACCACAGGCCAAAATGTGTCAGTTTAGTACTCTCCCTAACGTGCCGTGCGACTGTTAAGCTGAAAACAGGCAGGAGTTTGAGGTAACTGATGTGGTGACTTCTGGTTCCCAAAATAGAGGTGAAACAGAGGGGGCTGGGGTGCATGTGGCAGGTTGTGACGCAGTGTTTGAAGGTAAGGGGTAATCAGTTTTAATTCTCGTATCTACGCTGACTGTTTTTGAACCACAGATTTTGATGGTCTCTACATGTCCATAATTCAATCCTTAAACTAATTCATTATGATAAATAAATACAATACCATATATTTATAATCTATAACTTGAATTGTACACGATGCACCATATCTACTCAATAAAATTAAGGCAACAGATTACAAGCAATATTATTAATTAAATATAACTAAGTTTGGTATTGAGTTAATATGAATTAAATGAGAGCCTTTATAGTTATTCATTTAATATGAGTAGAATCATATAGAAAAGAAAAAGGATTTAGTTAACACCTAAACAAAAATGCTGCGTTGATACAAAACACAAAATCTTTTACATTTGCAAAAAAATAGTAATAAAAATTAATTTGATTTCACGTATCAATGATGTACAATTGAGTAATACTTATCCACATTCCATCAATTCCTTTTACATAAGAATTAAAAATTCATACATTAATAAAACACACACTCTCTTTAAGTTATTGTTTGCAAGTCTGCGACAGTGTGAGAGACTTTCATTGCACAATATCCTATTAATTATTTTAATGTTGCTAACATGTATTAACACCCCTGTGGTATAAGTATTAGTCTATGATCATACATTTCACAGTAACGGCTTGTCTGATCAGTTTGTAGTATGATAATTACATGTTTAATACTGTCAGTTTCATTGACACGTCAAGTCATTACTCACTATAAAACGATAAGAAGAAAATGTGTTTCAAAGCCCTAGCGGAAATTCCAGCTGAAAATCCAGTAGCTAGTCTATTGGGATGAACTGGTCTAAAATGGTCTGTACTGGTTTCAATTGGGTTTTCAGATTCTAATGGTTTGCCCAGTTAAGAATACCAGTTTGGGCTTAAACCCAAACTAAGAATGATATAATCCAGGTAGCAGATGTCCAGCAATGTTTGCTGGGTAGCACTGAGGCTATAAATTAAGACAACGGGAATTGAGGGCCATTAGCCGACACTTGCATATATGTATAGTTAGCTAATGTTAGCTTGGAAACAAGATGAAAATAAAAAAAAATGTGGATAAGTGAGATAGGCACACCTTGTGATAGTGCTTGTTATAGCTCCTTATAGCTCTTATATATTAGGGTAGTCTTGAAAAGCGCTCAAACATAGTTAGCTGTTCGAAAGGCTATGTTTCAGACATCATATTGCAGAGCCAAAACGATAAAATGTTACCAAGACGCCACGTTTTAAACCTCCTCTCTTCAGATGTCTTGTGTCTAGATGATAGCCAGCTGACAGGAAGTGCTTTTTAGGGTTGGGCGGTTTCAAGGTATTATAGTATACTGCGGTATTTTGAAATACCGAAGGTATGAGTTTCAATACCGTCAAAAATACAGACGCTTCTCTTTTTCTATATCCTGATACGGAGATGACGTATTGAGGTGAGGTATTGCAGTGCACAGCCGGCGCCACCAGAGGTCAGTCTACTGGTAACAAAGATGGCGGCTGCGAGAGGTGGAGATAACGTAGGGCTAGTAAAAAAAAGAAAAATGTTTCTGCACCTGTTTGGGAGAATTTTGGGCTTCGTCCCGATGATAAAGGTGAGCCAGCCAACCTGGACGAAGCTGTGTGTACTATTTTCTATTTTTATAAAAATATAAAATGAAATGAATTCATTACAACAGGGAACTTAGCCGATAGAAAAATTATTTGTGGTGACCACCCTCACACAGGACTGATATTGAATACAAGTCACGACTAACACCAGCAGCCGTTTTTTTCCCTTTTCTTTCTTTTTTTCCCTTTTTTTAAATAACACCAATACCATCATACACCATTTGGAAACACCTAAACAGAATGCTTATGTTTTATTTAACTAGAATATGTGGATTTTATTCTAAACATTTTCATTTAATATTTACTTGAATAATCGTCAGAAAATCAAGGACACAATTATATTGAATATATTTTTACCAAACACATTATTTAAAATCTGTATGACCACAGAATAATTTTTTACAGTGTACTAAATGTGTATATATATATATATATATATATATATATATATATATATATATATGTGTGTGTGTGTGTGTGTGTGTGTGTGTGTGTGTATAATAAATGAAATAGGTTGATCATTTGGGGACACGAAGCGGTCACAAATCAGCTGATTCAGGCATCATAGTGTAATGGAATAGCAAGAGGTTAGCGCATTTCTCACGATGGGTTGAAGAGAGAAATTGAAAGAGAAAAAAAAAAGCGCCTGGCTGGATTGTCCAAAACTATGGAACAGCTGTTCACAAAATCAGAGACAGAGAGAGGGTAGAACTATTTCAGCAGCTATTTGCATGCTAGTTCTGCACCATGAAATTAACTGTTGACAGTTAGCTTGCAAGTCCATCCCATCAATTTTGTTTTTTCAAAGAAAGTGACAAGACAAAACAAATGACAATACAGGCTAGTACTGGGTTATTATTATTATTATTATTTGTAGTAGTAGTAGTGGCAGTAGT
Source organism: Chanos chanos (assembly GCF_902362185.1). NCBI lineage: Eukaryota > Metazoa > Chordata > Actinopteri > Gonorynchiformes > Chanidae > Chanos > Chanos chanos. The sequence goes on along the minus strand of NC_044507.1, from coordinate 21,508,355 downwards.
AGTAATATTGTGTTATTATATAGTATAATATTGTGTTGTATTTTTAGACAATTTCAAATAAAGAACATATTTTTATCTAATCCTACTTGGTATTGAAATTTACACTTATTTTATTTAATTTAATTTAATTTTATTTAATTTTATTTTATTTTGAGACTTAGAATAAGAAAGAGAGAATCCTGTGAAGGTGTTTAATTGAGATGTGAATGCCAGAGTAACTAGATGAGTAAGTGTCTAGGGGTGGCTCCAGGTTAATGTCTGTAACCTCACTGTGCACTTTAACAATGTCTCTGTGGCTGCATTGGTGAGAAATATGCATTGCATTGGCTCTGATATGAAGCTTAAGTTTGTTGTGAAACACTGTGAGTTCACTGATGTTACAGCTGGTGTTGGTGCTTAACTTCCTCAGAAACATTTAACATGTATTTTACTCTGTTATACTATATTTGTTTCAGATGCTATATTATATCTCAATATTCCAATATGTAGCCCAAGCCCTGCACAGCATTCAATATGTTTGCAGCAACAATATTTAAAATACCACACTGTGGTTTTGGCTGGAGTCATACACATGCACAACAGGGTACTTTCCCACAGACAAAACCCGTTAGAGAACTAAAGCGAGAATACCAGCTTGTAAACAGCATGGCTTGCTCTCCCAGTAACTTTGTAATGTAATGAGTAATGACTTACTCAAGAGCCTTGATACTTGGACAGTTTTTCAGAGCATCTCCTAGCTTCTGTGCGCCAATGTCCGTAAACTTGTTATATTTCACACTATGGAAAAGGAGAATATGTGTGTTATTAATAGTCAGCGATAAAATGTATTATGTTAATAATGTTAGCAGCATTAGTACATCATTTGCATAACTTTAACAGCATTTCAGTAATTTCCTTGAACAAAAATGTTTTTGCTGGTGATCTCCATGTAACAGAGAGGTCTCAAGTGTAATCATATGCCCTGAAACCGAGACTGATGGAGAATAATGCAGTAATGCGTGACAGCCAACAGCAAAGGGCCAACAAGAATTTGTCAGGTGTTAGACTTACTCCAGATCCATCAGTGACTTCATGTTTGGCAAAACGGAGGCAAGGCTCTCCGCTCCGCCGTCTGCAATGAAGTTACTGTAGAGGCTGTGAAAGGACAGGAAACATTTTGAGTGAGCGAGAAAAAAAAAAAAAAAAAAAACATTTTCAGTGCAACACAGATTTTTTTATCTTTATTTTCTCAAGCCAAAAAAACGAGCACCTGAGGCTTTGCAGAGAGAGGACGGATGAGAGGGCAAGAGCCAGCTTCTCTACCCCTTTATCTCCGATGTAGTTCTGAGACAAGCTAGAGAAATAGAGAGATACAGACAATAGGCTACAAAGGCAGTCTCAGTGCAGCTGTTATCTGACGTAGGGTTAAAAATAACAAACGAGCAGTTAGGTTGGCTAGTGAGCCAACAATTGCAGTCAACAGGTGAACATACTTACTATTTTATTAATGAAAAGTAATTATAATACTTATGAAAAATCAAATAACAATAATGAATCTATATTCTCTTGTTGCTAAGGTAATGTAAGGACTGTAAGGTGATTTTTTTTTTTTTTGGTACAAAGCTTACTTCAAAATTTTCAGAGATGATAAATTCAACAAAACATCAGCTAGCAGCTCAGCACCAGAGTCTCCAATTTTGTTATTCTCCAGGCTATGAGAGACAGAGAGACAGAGAGTCAAAATGCTACTCATCATAAAAAGGAAAACGGAACAACTGAATGGCTTGTGGGCTGGAGTGTAATTTCTTGTGGCTGTTTTAACCATCGTAACTCTTCATGCTGCAGAGGATGTTTGTAAATTCAAACTGCAATGCTTACTCTAAGTACTGCAGAGATTGAAGAGTAGGCAGGATAGCCACAAGTCTGGGAAAGGCAACTGGACCGTGCTGGGGGCCAAGCCTGTTAGCAAGAAACACACACACACACACAAAAAATCTAAGGCACACGAACGTAGCAGTTTACTGAATGGTAACGGTGTAAGTATCTGTGTAGGGAGAGGCTGTTTAATGAATTTCCTCACTCACTCATATTCCAGTTTCTGAAGGTGTCTCACTGCTGGAATGTCATCTTCCAGGGCTGGCCCAGCACCACTGAAAACCGAGATAGTACAAAGGTGCCTCAGAGAAATTATTATTCCAATGGCTAAGATAAGAAAGCACGATTTCGGTTTGAGCTGTGAATATGAGAACAGCGTTTACCAGAAATTGAACAAAAAAAAAAAAAGCTTTGTTGAGGAGAAACAAAGCGGAAGAGTATTGGAACAGAGTGGCTGAACTTTTTGGTTCCTCACCAGAGCGATAGCTTCCTCTCTTTGTGGATTTGGACAAGGTGAAACAGGTTGTCTATGTGGCGGACTTCTGTAGCCTTATATGGGCATATTGTAAACTTGTCCACAGTGCTTTTCAATAGCGCTGCATCATTGTTTTTGTGCAAGTCTTCCCAAAGGCTTATAGTGTCTGCTATTGATGCCCTGCATGAGATTTGGAAAAACTTTCTATAAAAATTAAATACTTTAAGATACATTTACAACGGTAAAATATGCTGTAAAAGATTCCTCACCGGAATGATTTAATGCAGTTCAGCCCGACCAGGTCTTTGAGACCGCTGAGGGAAATGGAAGTGTCCTGCAGATTAATGGAGAAAGTCCTCCTAAGACCTTTGGCATTCTGCAGAACATGCCTCACTACATATATGTCTGGCGGACAGAGCTGGGTCCCGTAGAAAGAGAGATCATCCGGCAGGCTTTTCACCAGGTGTTTGGAGAGCTTGACATTGTTAGATTCATACACGCAGTGAAACAGTTCTAGAAGATAGGTGGGGATGAGCTGGCCAGGCCTCAGGCTTTCCAGGTGAGCCTCCACTGCCTTTCTCTTCGCCTGCGTGTCCGCTGTGGTCTCCAGAAAGCTGCCGTCTTGGCTTGACGTCTTCTGGAAGAGCAAGCCTGTGACGAACCTCTGCATCCCATCGTGCCATTCTCCCTGAGGTTTCTTCTTCTTCTGCTGTAGCATTATCTGAGCCACCAGCATCTTGTCACTGATGTCTTTGGATTGTGCCATGTGCAGGACACACAGGAGGTTCTGAATGAGGAGGTGAGCAAACGAGTAGCTAGTTTGCTCCTCACCATTCTCCTTACGTGTGATGTGAGATGTTAGAATTCCACTGTTGAGTCCAAAGTCCCAGAGCTCCTCAGAGCCCGATTGCCTGGAGTTCAATAGAACATTTTGAGTTTTGAAGGCCTCCCATGCCAGGCCACACAGACGGAGAATGTTCTGTGTCTGTTTGTCCTTCACAGAATTCTTGTTTAGAATTTGATGAAGCAGCCTTTTGCATAAACCCGTTAAAGTGGAAGGCAAAGTGAAACCAGCACAGTCCTGATTCTCCAGTAGAGAACAAGTGATCCTACACAATAAAGGGCAGGAACACAGGCTGAAAACATAGCTCTGGCTTTTTATCGCAGCCAATGCCTTCTCACAGAACGTGCTGTCTCTGAAATAGTTTGAGGTATAAAGTTGGATCTCCTCGGAGGTAAAGCCACAGAGCTCCAAAATGCTGTCTACTTTTCGTAACAGCTGATTTAAAACCCCTTTAGGTCTGGTGGCAATCAGAAGTGTACACCCCGCGAGGAGTTTCTTCTGAAAGAGTCCTGAGAACAAGTCCTTGATGCTGTAATTACTGTCCAAGTCATAGGTGTCAGGGCAGTGAAGAAGCCCCGTATAGTCTCTGAAGTCATCAAAGCTATCAAAAATAATCAGAACTTCTGCGGGAGAAGACAGAATGTATTTAAACACATCTTCAGTGTTCTCACTGCCCGGAGCAGAAGACAGATCGAACAACAGACTCCTCAGACTGTGGCTTGACTGAGTCCTACTCAGAGTTTTGAAATTCAGCAAAAAGACAAACTTAAACTGTGGAAGGCAGTCGTTGGCCCAGTCCAAACACAAACGGCGAATCAACACGCTCTTTCCCATCCCTGCCTTTCCAAGAATGGCCATCAGCTGCTTGGGTTTAGAGGAACTGTCCCTGAAAACCTGACTCCTGTCAATTGTGGCCTCCTTTCGCTCAGAGTCACTCAGAACGACCAGTTCCTTCTCCAGACACTTGTTGGCGTTCTTGCCCGTCTTGATCTGGATTCTCCTCTGGACCAGCTGAACATCTACATAGTGGCTCTCCATGCTCATGTTTGGTTCCACTAGACCACAGGAATCTTTCATCTGAGATTTTGCCAGTTGTATGTAGTCTTCAACACATCCTGTGCAAGAAACATAAATTGTTCTTTAGTTTTGTCATGAGGTTGATGGATTAGGTGTGACTTGTGTGATAGGTTAAAGCTTAACATTGAACTCACGTGGCATCTCTGGGCTGGGTTTTCTCGGAGGCTGGGGGACTGATGCGGGAGTATCTCTCTGTTGTATTTCATCTGCAGCTAAATATGAACACAGCATCACAAAGTTTTACACACCACAGCTTTTCTGATGCTCCAGCAATGTATGTCTAATGCAAAAAGCTTACTGTGTCTTATAAACATCTGGACAAGCAAATTTGTTAGAGATTAGATTTAATATTAATATCTAATATTTAACATTAGATTTTAATTTAGTCCATGAGCAAACCCCAAGTGTTAAACAAACAAACAACAAAAACATTCCTCAAAATATTTTAACTATAAAAGTTCAAAAACATAACATACAATGTTATGCAGTCTGTTTTTATTTCGTACAATTACAATCTAAAGTTGACGTCAGTAAACCAGAGTCCTTATAATCAACACCTGAATTCACCTTTTCTGGGCGAGACAGACGGTGAATACAAGCCTTTACTTGCAGAGTCTGTCTGTGAGCTCACTGGAGCAGTTACATTGAACTCTGTTGGTGCCACGGTACCACCCACTAAAAGAGAGAAGATTAAGCTTGTTCATAGCTCTTCAACAGAATTTCAGAGGCTGTTATGCTATCGAGAACAATACAAAGAAACATTTCAACACAATCACAAAAGAGGACCATCGCAGTCCAGATGGCAAAAGAACTGTTATTCTTCTCACCTGGTGAAACAGGCACAATCTGAGATCCAGGACTGACGGAGACAGGTGACACTGTGAACCAAGATGAAAGAGTCATTGTTTTATTCTGTGCTGCTCAGGTTTATGGAACAGTTACAGTTCTGATGTGACGTGATAACTTACTCAGTACGTAATTGGAAACAGGCACAATTGTGCTGGCCACAGGGAAGTTTATCACTGAATGTGGAAGAGTGTGGATAACCTGGAACGCAGGTCCATCTGGTATGTAAAACACATTGGAAGGGTCACACAGCGATAGCGACGTGGGCATGCAGCGATCCACAAACTGAAAGCGTTCAACATTGACAACTGTGCACTCACCACAAGAGGGCAGCAGAGATGCGCTCTCAGTGACAGGTATAGGGGGCATGGTTAACTGCAGGACGCATGGAACAGGGTCCTGACTGAGGTGGAAACCCCCCTCTGAAGGCGCAATGGTGAGATACGTGGTTGGCGCAATTTCTGCTTCCTCTATATCTTACAGCAACATGCAACCAATTAGTATACAGTGAGCAGCATTTTTAAGAGTCATTTGGGGTCCAGCAAGTTGAAAAGAGGAAGTAGGAATATAGGGCATGAGACGACTGATTTAACTTTTGATTACTAGTCTTATATTTATGGCAGTGTTGTTCAGTGGAACAAGGCTTCAACACACAATCAGCTAACACATTCTACTGAAATCCATAAAGCCCTGTTTAAAATACATTACAAATAATGATCATCTCCCTGGCTGGTATCCACATGCACGGTTTAAAAAAAAAAAAAAAAAAAGACTGCTGTTTTCCTTTTTTATCTTTAAATTCTGTTTAAGATTCTCAGAACGCTGCGTTAATTACCCATTTTATTGTGTTCTAGTCTTGGCACTTTCTCCGGATACGTGTCCGCTTGAACTAAAGAAACACAAAACACACACGCGTAAATGTTGCTAATGGTGTCACTTTAACCTTCAATAAGGAGGGAAATTTGAGAAGGTCATTCTGAGACAGAAAAGCCTACCTCCTTCATGTTTTCTTTTTTCAAGACGGGAACTGTCTATCTCTGGCAAGGCTTGGGTCACAGCTGGGTCATCTGTTATTCAAAAGGGGAGCAAAATTTCTGTGAGGCTTACATGCACTGTTGATTTTGCCTTCTTCAGCAGAGAGGTGAAGAATACATTTCTAATACGTGCTCAAGACATTAGCACCTTTCTTTAACCATCAAAAAAAAGATTTTTGAGTCCAGAGCTGATTACATAATGACTGAGTGATGGGGGTGTTATGGTCTTTACTATGACAAACAGGGTCTGAGGCAGTGTAGTCTGACTACCCAAGCAGCACAAAACCATTCAACAGCAAACAACCAGATATTACAATTACATATTGAGACAGTTATTTGACTCAGGTATCACGTACCGTGGACATTTAAATCTTCGTTGAAGAAATTGCAATCAACTGAAAAACACAATCGGCAAAAATTGAAAGAACGATTGAGTGGCGTGCGCAGCAGTAGCAACTGACGGACTTCAAAGACAGAAATATCAGAGGTATATGTGAATAACTTCCTCAAGAAGAAACAAAAGAAGAAGAGAGGGAAAAGAAAGCTTAACTTACCCAAGAATTCTTCAAAAAGAGACAAGCTGGCTTCATCCAAAATAGTCTCAAGGTCTTTTGGAAAGTCTACAGAAAGACCCCAGAATTAAAACAGGAAGAGTTTTTCTCACAATTTTAATGTGCCGATTTGCCAAGATTTGTCAAGTAATATCTAAAATCTAAGTGAATATAACCAAACAAGAACCACTTTAAAATAGGTTATAAACAGATTCCCATTTACCAGATAAGAGGCCCTCAAAACTTGGTTCAAAGGTTGTTTCTTGTGCTCCAGAATCTGCTGAGAAATGGAGACACCATAATGATTGATTGCTTTGGCACTATTTGGTGATCATTTGGCAGATTTGGCAAAACTGGATATTGTCTGGATATTTTCTTCGTTACGTAGCCTAGAATAACATTATTTGCAATGAAGTGAACTGAACATTTCAGCACGTTCGAGGGAGATTTCCAGCGTTCTTGCTGGTGGTAGTGACATTCATTGTATTATAAGGGTGTATGCGGACGCGACCATATTATACGGTGTTCCGGAAAGTCCCCAAAATATTTCAGAACAGTTTTCTGACACGAGGTTCTAGTCATAGATAAATGTCATAGATAAATAAAACGTTTATTCTAATTATTCTATAATAACATTTGTACCGTAGTTGCGTGTCGTGCAACCAGTCTATTACATAACTCTCACCCATCGCAAATTACAAACTAACAGCAAAATTAATTCAATACAATTTTTAAAACGAAAGTTAATAGATAAATAAAGGAATGTCCTTCCAAACATCACCTGTTTCGGCCAAACGGGCTTTTTCCATCGCGCCTTTAATCATTTTCATCCATAATAAAGGTCCGAAAGCAAACGGTTATACACGCTAGAGGTATCCTCACATTACGCTGAGCGCTCGACAGTTGATGCACACAATGCTCTCCGGTGAATAGTTTTACTTTCGATCTCGGGAGGTGTGGATGTGTTCATTGTGCGGTATGGTAATGCCCAGATAACCAAATAAAGAGTATCTACCTACACAGAGCGCGTGGAGTGAACGAAATAATCACACGAATGAAATGTATGTAAATAATATAACGACATGCTAATGACTTGTGTATGGAGATGGCAATGATGCTAGTAACATCAACATAAATAGTGACATTTATGAAAGTAAAAAGAAGGAAATTTATCTTCATTGAATTCATGCCAGTTTCTGGGTTGATCTCCTAGATTTACCAGTTACTCTTTAAACAAGGCATCTGATGAAACCTGAGATGTAACATGCCAACAGAGGTGAGTGGCAGAGGGCTGGAGAACAGAAGAAGTGAGAGAAAGTGCCTGTGTGGTTCCTTGCGGGCCAGTTTTTTCCTTGCTGTTGTGACTCACCGACAAGCTTTTGTTTTTGATACTTTTTGTTTTTTTTTCAAGGCCGACAGGAACAGCCGTTCTGAATTGAATCGGATGAACAATGAGCTAGAAAAGCATCCAGAGGTTGAAGATTAAGGTTTGGAAAACACACTGGTGTAAAATACGCAGTTCAATCCTGCATTGTTTTTGTGTTATGTAAACAAGCCCAGGACGTCTATGCACGGGAATAGGCGAGGCTGAATGTGACATTTTTTCTGTGATATGGTCCTTTGCATTTCTGCTGTGCCAGCCGCAGTAAAGTCATAAACTTTGACATTGTATGACAGACATTCAGAGGTTCTGTCCAGATAAGACGATTGAACAGAATCTCTTTTTTTGTACACATGTTCATTCTGACGGATGCAGGAGCCAAACCGCTCTGATGTAAACAGGAAATCTGTAGCTGCTTTGCATGAGTGGATGTAAAATCATTTTTTAAGTGCTTTTCAGATTGATGTTGTGAAACATATTTAACGTTTCAAAGTTTCAAACACTCCATGAAGTCAAAGGCTGTGGAAAGGCCCCGAGGAGGTTCTGACTGACGTTACATGCCTGCTGTTGTTGCCAAGACATTGAAAGACATTGACCTTTGATTTCTTTGCTTTTCTTTTTTTTTTTTTTTAATTATTTCTGTTTGAAATATCCATATGAAATTGAGGCGTCATCCGGCTTTGATTCGGTGACGTAGAACTCACCTTTTCGGGTTTTCATTCCCAGTCCGTTCCCGTAGTGCAGCTTTGTGTACTGACACTTGAAGTGTTCCAAATTCCCTCCCTACTTTTTTTTAATATTTAATAGCTCTTGGCCTTGCACATCCCAGGATATCAAAGAGCACACATAACCGGAGGGACTTTGCCTCACGCTGACATTTAGGTAGAGTATCACCTTAGGACTCAAAAACCTTGGGTTAAACATACATAGACTAACTGAGAGAGATCACAGAAACAGACCAGGAACTGTCGGCCGTCTGACTTACCACAGACACTGGGGAATTCCTTTGGCCCATAGTCTAGCATTGGTTTGAAGAGTGTAGCAAGTATGTCTTCGCAGACGTCCCATTTCTGCCAAACAGGCAAAGCCAGTCTCCTGGCCAGGTCCTCTTCATTAACAGAGACTATATCTCTTCGGTCCCACTCCTCCTCATCACCAGCTGGGATAAGGGACAGGTAATAAGGCCTGGAGAACACCTGGGCATCCATCAGCTCTTTCAGAAGATCGTGAATCAGGCTAGGGGTGGCGTTTCGGAGGGCGCCCCTTACCTGTGCCAACACCTCCTCAAAGGGAACCATGGCACCGACTGAGAGAGTACTCCTCTAGTCTATGAACCTCACCTTCGCCTTAAGCAGCACAAAAAGCATGTCCACAGACCAGGTTTTAGTGCCAGTCACTGGATCCGTGAACACATCAGCCTCGTGCCAACCACGATTTACTCCCAGAGAACTCCAGAGAAGATGTGACTGTATGTGTCCCTCAAACTACAACCAAGAGCTAGATTCAGCCAATGTAAGCGAGTTCCTGGCCGCTAATCAGGATATCGGAGAGAATGTTCGCTCTTTGAGTGGACGCTTCTCTAGTTTCACATGTACTTTTTCCAATTAAAGGAAAAAAGCTGATACATTACATTGATATAAAGCCCACAGGCAACATGTCCATCTCACTTCGCTTTTCCTATGAGACCAAAGGAGAAGTTGGTCTCCGTTTCATGTCATTGAATTAAGTCGTGTCTAACCACAATAAATGATCATGGGATGAAAAAAAAACAAACAAAAAACAACAACAACACCTTTTAACGACGGAAAAGTCAAAAAGCTCACTTAAAAAAATCTGTAAGACAGGACAAGTTGACCCACTAAACGTCTCTATATGGAATCAAACCAGAGTGAGAGTAGTCCAGACAACCAACAGTCCACAGAGGGCTTTTTTTTTTGCCAGTGACAGTCTGCTGTTCTCTTAAGTCACAGAGACCATCTTCACACACACACACACACACACACACACACACACACACACACACACTATCAGGAAAACGACTTCAGAGACACGTTTGGGAGATACTCCTGTCTTTGCTGTTGTTGTTTTTCTTTCTGTAAACAACGTTGGCGTATTTTACGGTTTGGAGCGAAAGCAGAGCTATGTGTTTTAACGTGACTGTAAACGCAGAAAGTTTTTCTACCAAATATTTACAAGATGTGGAAAACCCCTTCTCAATATTTTAATCTTTAATCTTTTTTTTTTAATGATTACTTCTCATTTTAGTGGGTAGAGGAAGCATGAAGTTTTGATTTTGTTTTGAAGTCACGAAAACCAAGGTTGAAACTCCTATTCAATGAGCCAGAAAAACACAGCATATAAGAACAGAATGTAAGACAACAGAATAATCAATATATATATATATATATATTTATTCCATAACAATATTTGTACATAGTGAAAAAGTGTCTCAGAGACTGACTGAATCCCACCTGTACCTGGTGATAGGTTATTTCTAAAAATCTTTGCTTTCCAACAGAATATCAAGGTGCCTACTAAGCAAACTCAACTTGGTTACAAATTTAATCCATACGTGATTACAATCTCAGGCTCCGCGCAGACTTTAACACACATTCAGGTTCAGTCAAACATCAGTGCTTAGCAACAATCCCTCTTAAAACCCTCTAAGAAATCTGTTAAAGATGATATGACGCTTTTCTAACAATTATTGCTGAATAGGCAGAGAGTAATATGTGTATAATTCCATTCATTTAAACAGTGACACACTACTGAGATGTAGCCAAAGGAAGACTGCAGCCTGCTGTGTGAAGACGCTCTTCATTACTGAGTCTCGTCCACGGCTGTGGAGATGTCAGAGGTGGGAGACTTCACACTCTTCTTTCTTAGATGGAACAGGAGAAAAACCTACTGTGTGCTTCGTGAAGAGCAGTAATCTTTAATACCTGCAGGAGGAAAGAAACACGTCACGGAAACAGCCTGGTGCAATTTTTTGCATATCAGTATAAGGAAGAAGAATGTGCACATTTTTTCTAAAACACTGAGTGTGTGAGAGTCTAAACCATCACACACACACCAAAATACACAGGGTGTGTGTGTGTGTACACTGTCTCACACACACATGCCAAAACATCCAGTGTGCGTGTGGGTCTAGAATGTCAAACAACAAAACATCCAGTGTGTGTGTCAGTCTAAGCTGTCACACACACACACACACACACACAAAGACATTCCGTGTGTGTGAGTCCAAAACATTTTACACACCAAAACATCCAGTGTGTGTGTGAATCTAAACCCTCACACACATCAAATCATCTAGTGTGTGTGTGTGTGTGTGTGTGTGTGTGTGTGTGTGTGTGTGAACCTACACCATCACACACACCAAAACATGCAGTGTGTGAGTGACAGTGTTGGTATTGGTGAGTTGAGTATGAGAGAGCAGCTGAACACTACAACTACACTACAACTTCAGAGCTTGTTTACAACTGCTGATCTAAGCACTCTTTCTTTCATTAGACCTACTTCTGTTTTTTTTTTTTCTTCTCCTTCCTCCTCTTTGTGAGATCAAAACTGCCCTGTCTGGCACTTACTCTAGAATCACAGATGCACACACACATGCAAATCAAACTAAGCTCTGTGCTCATCTCATGGAATCGTTTATGTAGAGTTCTTTATATATAATGATTTCTCTCTATAGTATAGATCCAGTGGAGATGCAGTCCAGTTCATCAGCACTGCTGAACTCTTTCCTCTGCTGGCAGGTGTTTTCACTAGATCATGTGGTGAACTGGTCTTGTCCCTCACTGGCGGATCTCTCCTGAATTACTTGGTAAACTGATGCTTGTGCTGTCCCGTTCTCTCTGTTTTTTTTGTTCTATTTGGAATATGACAAGCAATCATAGAGCTGGCAACTATCTCCAAATTGTCAGATAAGGAAGGAGATTAAAACTTCACAGACATGGTTTGGCTACTGTCTAAGTCCATCACTGGTAGAGTGGTAAAGAGAGTTTAAGCGAACAGACTCCACCAACGTTACAGGTGGGAAGGCTGTCTTGAGCTGGTATTCAGCGGGCACTCTGATGGTGCAGCGGAAAAGATGTTCGTCCGGCACCCCAGAGAACCGGGATTGCATGGCTTAGCTGGGACTCCACACAAACACACGTGACGGTGTTAAGGGGTGGGAAGCTAGGGAGTGGGGGGGGGGGGGGCATGCCATTGTTTGGCCGGGCTGCTGGATTAGCAGTGCGCAGGTCTGGGTAGCGTGGAGTTGCGGCTGCCCAGAGAGGCCCTCTATGGTCTGGTGAAAAAGAGGCCGCGGCTCACTCCACGCGTGTCGCAGGACAGACATGGAAGTGAGCGCCCTCCCTGGCCAGCGTGGCAGCTCTACACGCAACACAGACCTGAAAAACTCAGGAATTAGACGAAACTGCAACTACACTGGACCGAAAAAAACGGGATAAAAAAAAAACATACAAAAAACTGTGTAAAAAAAAAAAAAAGAGGAAAGAAAGAAAGAAAGAAAGAAAGAAAGAAAGAAAGAAAGAAAAAAAGAGGGAAAGATGTTGTCTCAGTTAACAAGAGGCGAGATGAGACTTTGCTTTCACACCACTGACAAGACTTGTTCTGATTTAGGCACTTCTGCATTCAGCTTCTCGAAAAAAAATTCACCCCCACACACCCTGCCCTGCCGCCCCCTGACAGACGTCAGGCATGGCGTCACAGCCGCTCTTAAGAGGAATGAAAGGAGAAGAGAAAAGCGTCTTGAGAAAGAGATGATTCTATGACAGAGAATCCTGCATAAAGCATATTTCAATTTTGAATTTTCAATGAAAAAAAGAAAAAAGAAAAAAGTAAACTCTAACAAGTGCACACAGCAGTTAAGCACTGGTAGTGGTAACATGAGGTAAACATTTTTGATATGACCGAGTTAAAACACCCTTGCACTATATCTTGTACTATAAGCCTGTCAGTACTAACAGTGTTGAAGAGAGTGCCAAATGTCAGATGTAACAATAAGCGTCATCATCAGTGTGGCTATTTCATGTCGTGTGAGAGGGAGACCTCAAAAAGCCAACAGATTTGTGTGCAGTCATGTTATCTGAGTTTTGCACACAGCAAAAAAAACTAAAACAACAACAACAACAAAATGCCGCATAGCAGATGTCATGGTTGTTAAAAAAAAAAAAAAAAAAAAAAGGCAAGTTTTCAGGATTTTATCACAGGATCAAGGTCAAAGTATAAGACATGCTTAATTATTTACATCACTATCCTAACTCCCTGATAAATCAAACAAAAGCAACGCCTGAGAACGTTCCTGATGGGTTTTTTTATTTTTTCGTGTCCGGTGATGATTTGTGATGTTGACTTACTCTGCACTATACTGTGATAGGCCTTCGCCGCGGGGGAGTCGGGCACCTCACCGAGGAACGACTTTCCCTCGTCGCAGCTTTTCCCTTTTGGAAAGAAAAGTATGCGGAACTTAACGAAAGAGAGAAGTAAAAAAAAACCCACCACGCAGTTCTTATTTCCTCATGGTTCCACGAATCTACAGGATGAGGGCTGAAACGCGGCAGCTGGCATTTTTTTTGAGAAATCTTTACATATTGGTGATATCAACAGATATAGTTTATACTTGGGCTTTAGAGGTGGTGACCAGAGACTATGAATGAGGAAACATGCTTTAAAAAAAATACACAGCCACTGCTAAGGCACTGGCACGATTAAGGCTCTTCTGGCTTTCACGCACTCTCTCTGTTAAAGTGGCACCGTTCTTATCTTATCTGGATAAAAAGGGCTTGGTTTAGAACTCGATCGGTTACAGTGGTTCTGGTAAAGGCTCCATTTCTGTATTTGCTCTGCGAAAAGGGGAAATGGGTGTTACCGATTCGTGGATCCAGAGGGACTCGGCCCAAGAGAGGAAGTCTTAGTTCTTCACACATCTTTTGCGCCCCTCCTGTTGATGGTGGAAAGATTTGGGAAGTATTCTGTGGGATAAGAAAAGCCACATCAGTCGGATTGACTAAAGCCAAACGTTACACATGCCTCATTCAGCCCTCCTCCAGCAGGGACAGATACCACAGCAGAGAACAAGCTTTGTGACACAGTCATGGTTACGTGGTCAAGGAGACAGAGGTCGGCACATGGGATAAACGGGATCTTGAACAGATGAGGGAACTTGCCTTGCAATTTGGGCAAACAAAGCCACTCATGTTCTCCACAACACCGATGATAGGCAACTTCACCTTCTGACAGAATCGGATCTCTTTTCTCACGTCCTGAAGTGACACTTCCTGTTAATGGTCAGACACAAATGTAAACAAAAAAAACGAAATCTGCCCTCACATCACAGTCGATTTCCTCATTGTTTTGGAAGCAAAAAAACCCCCCACACTCCAACATGCTCCAGCAGTTCAGCCATACACACGGCAGTTAGGTTGTAACAGAATCAATAAAAGACAGAGCATGTGGCTTTGCAGTCACGTGCCTTCTTTTCTAAAGGTTCTGGAGAGAACCTGCTTCCATTAGTGGTGCTGAGAAGACAGACTGCCAGTGTTGATTTGTTTATTTGTGTGTTTGTAACATCTCTGTGAAAAGCATGCTGTGGTCAGAACCCAGGCGTTCCTGGCATGCAGGAATGGGTCTGAACATTGCACTGGAATCCCTGAAATGTAATGTTGCATAAGTCAGGTTTGGGAACAAAGGCATTCTGTGCTGGCCCTCACTGGCAGAAGGGGAAAGTCTCTGAAGGGCTGGCTGGCTGTTTTCTGGTTAAACAGGAAACCCTGATATCAGTTTCCACACCAAAGAGGAAAAGCCGTATTAGCCGGTCTGGTCCGTGCTATTGTGTGATGGGTAACGTGTGCAGACCAGGGTTTAAAGGTTTCTTCCTTTAAAGGCATTCTGACCTGCTCTGAGATTTCCAAATCCTTTAGCCAGATACTGTCCTCTGTTGCTTCACCTGACTGACTGGATGACAGTAATGTTCTGTTAATCGGTCGTTGCCCTCTGATGTCACCAGCATGCACGCCCCCCCCCCCCCCCCCCCCCCCCCCGACCTCCAAAACTCCCTACAGGATGAGAAGACCAGCTTGTTTCCAGAAAGTTGTAAGCTATTGTGCAGATGTTCATTTCGGGAAAATGGTGCGTGTGTGTGTGTGTGTGTGTGCGTGTATGTGTGAGAGTTTGTTTGGGGGGGGGGGGTTGGTGGGGTCACTGATGACATCAGAGAGAAACAAGTGATTAGTTACAATGTTGTTTCAAAACAACAAGTGAGTGTAGGTCCAGCACCACGCCATGCTGGCGAAATCATGGTTCACCTCACAGTCGCATTGTGGCTTTGTCTATTGTCTGTCACTCTTGGACCGTTCTGTCGAGTTTGAGATTTTAGCCTGGGTTTAATTATTTTACTGAACTATAAAAACATTCCTCTTAGTTCTGCTATGTGAAGAATGTGGTCAAGCACGGCAGTGCGGGAATATACTTTTATCTTAAAATGGGTGTGTACTCTCAGAATTACTGTATGTCTGTCTGTCTGTGTGTGTGTGTGTGTGTGTATGCGTGTGTGTTACCTGCGGAGTAGTAATAATAACGGCACCGTCGATACGCGCAGCGTTAAGATACTGCACAATGGACAGGTGCTCATCTGATGTGCCTGGAGGCGTGTCCACAATCAAATAGTCCAGCTCTCCCCAGTCCACATCCCTCAGGAACTGTTTAATCATGCCTGGAATGTGGAAGTGCCAACAAGCCATGAGAAAACAAACCATACTTCACACAGAACGCCCCAGAGCAAATGAAAACAAACCCCTCTGACGCGGGCAGGGAATGAATGGGTGCATGTCTTCTGTAACCAGAAGCCTTACTGTAAAAAGGCAAAACCGTGATGAATGACGTTAAACTGTTCTAGAACACTGAAGAACCTCTGGAACAGCCCCACAGAATGTTCTAGAACTCCCACTGTGTAACATCCCATACAAGTGTGTAAAGTCCCATCTGATTAGCAGAGAACTCAGTAAATACTTTAGGCTGATCTACTGTCAAGAGCAAATAAGTTAGATGGTACTCTTGAGAAGAGGGACATATGTTATGTAATGATATGTTTTTGGTAGGACTGGCATGTGTTTAAGCAGGTGAAGTCCAGACTTTGAACTTTCCCGGTGATTTATTTGTTTTATATGAGAACAATCTAAAACAACCTTTGTTTTATATGAGAACAACCTGATGATTATCAAAAATGTCTGCCCTTTGAACTACAAACAGCGGTGGTTTTTTCAGCCATCAAATTTCAAGGGCAACTGTGACATATATTGTAGGATATTTCTGTTTGGGTCAGTTTAGGCAGAGCTGACACCGGGCCTGAGGAGATGGATGAGGCAGATGTATGAGGTTTTTGGACTAATCACTAACTGTATGAAAAGACTGCTCTGGAAAGCAGGCAGAGTGGACGTCCTGGAGTGTGTTATAGACCTTTCTGCTGACAGCTTACACACACACACACACACACACTCACACACTCACACACTCACACACACACACACACTCACACACTCACACACACACAAAAAGGCTGGACAGTGTCTGATGGAATCAAAAAAAGTTCACTTTTTTCTGAAGCATTGCTGGAGGTGGCCGTCCTGTCTGCTCGTTTTGGACAGGGTCGTTCTTAGAAATCCCAAAACCCGTTTCAGTGTGCGCTGTGTCCTCGTTACAGACACAGTCTTTCTTAGAAATCCCAAAACCCGTTTCAGTGCGTCAGTATCTCAACCATCACTGAAACATTAATGCAATAAAAAGCACATTTCCTTATAATTATCTCATTTCTTTTCCACTGTGTAATCCCTCCCTGTTTTACACAGCGCTTATAAGTAATGCACATACGGAAGCAACACCCATTGACAGATACAGGGTAAAATTAAATACTTAAAATAAAGCTTTGAAAGTGACACCTTCAGCGGAAAAACAAAAAACTTCCTTAGGAACAAGCAAAGCTGATTTGTATACAGAAATCACCCTGAGCACAACTCAGTGTGACCCAAATAAAAACAAACCACCTAGGAAAGTTCTGCTTGCCCAGGCATGGCAGTGAAACACAGTCACAGAACAGGTTAGGTGATGTGGCAGGGCAGGTCATGCCACATGCCAACAGTGTGCAGTTCTCTACAGTGACTGGTCACAGCACAGCTGAGATACAAAATTGTGGGAAGTGAAACCATCACAGGCAGTTTTAAATAGAGTGCTTCTCAAAACATATCCGCCAGCAAAGAGGAACTGCTTTCTCCCTCTAAATTAAGTGTGTGGACTTTAATCGTCTTTTTTCCTCCCCCGACTTGCTCCAAACTGCAACCAACGCTGGCTTAACTTATCTACTGTCTAAACTTAAAAAAGGTTTGTCTTTCTGAGGGCTACACATACACTGGGGAGTGTCTTTTCCTCAGAGGCGCAAATTAAAACGAAACCCATCCACACCCGTGAAATTTCAAATTTTGCATTAAAGCGAGATGGTATGAGATGGAGAAGGATGTTGGACAGACCGTTCTTCTTTGGTCCTCTCCAGATGACGGCGTCATCAGGGCCACTGAGCAAAAAGCCGATGGACATGACAGCCAAGTTGTCCTCTACGTACTAAGGACAAAAAAAAAAAAAAAGTCACAACTTACAGCAAGAAGCGAGTAACACACAACACTGTCAATAATAACTGTATAGACCTTTTCTCACACCAGTTAGTTCTTATGATATGTGAGTTTAGAGCTCTAGGCCAGTGGGCAGAGCAATGGAGATAACTGTGTCTGCAGTCGGCATGTCAGGTCCCAGTAATATTATCCTTTTACTGCCAGTGTATTTTGGGTCTCTCAAGTGTCAGGTCAATACAGTCACATTTAATGATGTAGTTAATATAGTCGAAGATTTATGATACTTAAATGGTAATATTGTGTCATTTGCAGGCAAACAGACTCACCACAGGGGACCAACCAGACCCACTCTGATGGACCTGTGAAAACAGGAACACAGACCGTGTGTACCCAAATCACGCTAACTCTCTGCATAAACATACACACCCCGTGAGGAGGAAAATGCAGCTTTGTTTGAGAACTGTGAAGTTGATATTTGAGGGTGTGAATGTACCTGCTCTCCTTCCAAACCCATTATCTTTGGAATGGACGGCCCACATATGTCAACATCCAACAGTGCTACCTGGAGGAGGATAAAGAAAACACAGAGAGTGTGTCACACTACCTTGTCATTGATTGTTTTCACCCTTTTTTATCACCGAAACGTTGCACCACTAACCACAAGATGTCAGTGTTACGCCCTATATCTTTGTTGGGTACACATATCAAACGAAAAAGAAAAACCACATAGCAGTGGACACCAAGCACACCACGGACGGCGAACTCCTTACCTCTCCCTCTCCCTCTCTCTCTCTCTCTCTCCTTCTCTCACTCTGTGCGATTAATCTGCTATGCTGTATGCTGTGATGGTCCTGTTCAAAACTGTACACCCGACAGAAACCAGGGGCTCAGTGTCACGGGGCTTTTTGTGAATACCACTATTAGCACCGTTCACTAAAGTGGACACCACAAACACATATTCAGTACAAAAACCATCTCTTTAATCTGTCTGAGGCCTCAGTCAGCTGACCGGACATTTATGGAGCAGGGAGCAGATGCCCTGTGTCCAACTGCAGTGTGGCTGTGTTTGACTGAGAGAGAGAGAGAGAGAGAGAGAGAGAGTCGTCTGTGGTGTGCTGGGATTGTAACAGGTGAGAAAAGCAGGAGCGGGTGTGCAGAGGTGTGACAGATAGGGGGAGAGCAGGTGGGAGAGGGAGGGGGAGAGAGATAACAGACACAAGCTACTTTAATCATAACCACCGCGTGTGTGTGAGCTTTCTAAAAGCTAAGGAAAAAACAACACCAGCCTCATAAACCAAGCCCGCCGTCCTCCAGTAGGCACAGAGATGACACTGAGATGAGGGGGTGGAGCCTTACAGAGGAGTGTGATGGCTAAGCCAATCTCACGCAAGCAATCTAGGGATGAAAACCCTACTGGCCAATACCAGGATGGTGGTTTGCACACTTTAAGAAAAGATTCAAGAAAGGATTTGTATCTATGGAAAAAAGAGTTGCTTTGTAAAAGTCTGAGTAAGGTTTGGGATTAACTCCATCAGGACGGAGAGAGCGGATCCTGCACGCACGGCCGATAAGATCATCAGTGTGGGCTGAAAACACACAGAGTGCATCAGTGGGCTACGACTCAAGGAAAAAGGGAAAAAGATCATCCAAAGTCCTCTCTCTCGCTTTCTCTCTCTCTCTCTGTCTCTCTCTGTCTCTCCCTCTCTCTTCTCTCATACAAAAACCCTCAGTGGAGCTGACTAGGTCTCAGCCACATACTTTTGTGGTTACACAGAGATGCTCCTGACGGCAGCTGCTCCCCTGTTTGGAGTTTACGAGAGGACTCCAGCTGATGACACCAGATAGAGGCTGATAGAGAAGCCAGATGTGATCATGAGTCTTTCAGTAAAATAATCATCTCCATTTTTCATTTCCCTCACACATCCACGCCGAGGGTGTTCAGGTGTAGACAGAGAGGGTGTTCAGGTGTGAACAGAGAGGGTGTTCAGGTGTAGACAGAGAGGGTGTTCAGGTGTGAACAGAGAGGGTACATACTTTCAGGTACAGCACTCTTTACCTAGTCTTTTTTTACCTATACTTTATTCAGGGAAGTCTTTTTTCAGGACTTCAGTTTTTTTCTAGTATTCTTCATACCTTGAGCCATTTTAAGGAAGTTTTTTCAGTCTGAAATCTGTTTTAGAGCTCAATATTTACAAAAAAACCCTGACGTTTTAAGAACACAGACGCGCTCAAAATGATTGAAAACTTGAGTGAAGCAGTAAGTCTGAGGATATTTAAAAAGAGTTTTGCAATCAGTTATTTATAGAAAGTGACTGTTTCTCAAGTGTTGATTTTTGACACAGACATGACTTGTATTTCTGTCTGAACAGGAAACCCCAGAAACCCCCCCCCATGACTTCATCGCTGCGATTAGTGTGACCCCACCCACGGTCACAGGGATGATTACTGAAGTTGTCCGTTCTTATATTAACATAGGACAATCAGCCCGGGTCGGGTTCTGATCCAAAGAAATCACATGACCCTTGGCCAGTGCGACGTGAGTAAAAACAGATCTGAAGACAGTGAACAGTTTAGCTGGGCTCACTCTCTCACTCTCTCACGCGCTGTTTCCGTTTTCTTCTCCATCCTGTGAGGGAAAGTCATTGACTCATTGACAATGAGCTGAGGTACAGTAAGAGAGAGAGAACAGCAGAGTGCAGAAACACGTTAGTGCTCTTCTGTGAAATGGCGCGGTGCGGTTAGAGCTGGGTCCTCGTGTAGGAGGTGGCGAAACTCTGGCTCAGGTCAGGAGGAGGGGGAGGCTGCGGAGAAGGCAGGGATTCCCCCCCAAAAACCCGCACACAGGACATCCCACCACTTCCTGCCCGACTCCAAAGGGTTTCCCTTCAGCAGTTTATTCCTGCTCCGGTACATACCATAACAACACACACACTCGCACGCAAGCACGCACACATACACACACGAAGTCTCTCACACACCCTCCTGCCTGCACGCACGCGCACACACACACACACACACACACACACACACAGACATACACACACACAAAGACATACACACACACACACACACACAGACAGACATACACACACACAAAGACATACACACACACACACACACACACACACAGACATACACACACACACACACACACACACACACACACACACACACACACACACACGCACACACACACACACACGCACACAGAGCCTCTGCAATGTTTTTGTAGGCACTGTCCTCTGACTTTAGCGAGCGGCTGGATGAAGTCTGTGAGGATTGGTCAGATGTGAGGGATGGGTGGGGCCAGGCCTAGACCTTTGAGCAATGCAGAGAATCCCTCATCAGCTCCTCAGGCAGCTTAGTAAAGCCACGGATGCAGCAGATCTGCCCTCAGACCTCAGAGCAGATGTAGCTAAGGCACTTTGCACTTACTCAAACTCTTACCGGGTGGGAGTGGGCTAGTGTCGGAGACTTCATTCCTTTTACTCAGCTCTTCCTCCAAAACAGACAGCCCAGTTAGACTGACGATTATCCAAACAATGAAGACTGCATTTGATAAAAATAAAAAATTAAAACCTACAAAAACCTTACATTTTACCCGAGGCAAAATTCCTTGAAGCAGGCAGTAAAATACCTTCTTTACCCCTCAACTTTTCAAGAGTTTCTAGTTGGAGAAAAGTTCCCTAATATGTCTCCATGACAACCTAGCCACAATAGTCCCAGAGATTTACCTCAAGACTTTCAGTGTGAACAGAACCAAAGAACCGAAGAAACATCATGGCCTAGATGCCAGAGGCATCTGTTCTCTTAACGATCAGCATTTCTTCAGGAGATGACTGACGAGACACGAACATCTGTAAACGCGAATATGAAGTCTGGATTCAAACTCAGTGCCCTCACAGAGAACTACAGGGTGGAAAGGACTTTGGATTTGTTTTGTGCTTCGGAGACTCAATATGTTGCACCATCTGAATGATGCGGATCTGTCTCTGACATAGAGGGCTATGAAAATAAAGGGTAAAGTGTAGTGTTTTAGAAAACAAAAAGCCCCATGACTCATGGGTTTCCTCTTCTTTGTTTTTACTGTTTGTTTGTTTTTTTAAGTTTAGTACTGATAATAGGTCTTGATTAATTCAAGTCTGTGAAGAAAAGTTTTACTGAACTTGTCGCTTGCCTCTCCACTGTGAGAGAATAAGAGTCAAATCACAACCCAATGAGGGGGAAAGAAACCACGCCTAATTATTCCTGTCTGCAGAAAAAGACTGTTTAGGACAGCTCATAGCTCTTCACTTGTAAACCCACTTCAGCTGTCGGATAAAATCAAATCTAGACACATGACTAATCGCTCACGTAGACCACAATCATTCATGTAGACCACAACCATTCATTTAGACCACAATCATTCTCTTAGACCACAAACATTCTCTTAGACCACAACCATTCACTTAGATTTAGAATCATTCACGTACAGTCCTGGAGGGCCAAGCTCCTTTTTCTTTCATGTCTTCTTTCACATGCCCATTTTTTAACCTGGAAAATGGATGTGTGCCCTCTTCAGCCAATCAGAGAGCACATGTAGTTGATTGACAAGAAAAAAAGCAGACCCTTGGTCCTCCAGCAGTGCTCTTCATCAGCTCTGCCTGTTCCACACTGAGACAAAACGCATTCACTCGTGATGTACTCTTCTTCTCTACAAAACCTGTTCTCTGTGGTTTCTCTCAGATGCTTGACTTTTGTGGGTCATTTAATGCATTGTGGGTCATGTAACACATTGGGGGGAAAAACAATCATGTTGTAAAACCATAGTGCAGCAGAGTCTGTAGATTCGAATTTAGTATTCTAATTGAAAACATAATGTTTATATAAAGTATAGTTCTGAGGTAAAACTCAAGTTCTGTACATATTTAAAACAAAAAACGACCTGTGTGACACAGTTTAAGCCATTAGTGATGTGTGTATCCTCCACACACGCAGAGGACTGAACCAAAGAGCCGCCAAATCAAAAAACAACAAAACAGGGGAGTGTTTCTAGGTTTTCAGAGAGGAACACATTATCCCCTGAATGGTCTAAATCGAGGAACCTGAGATCAGAGGTGCTGTCAGCCTCCAAGCCTAAACAGTGAGTCTTCAGCCTCACAGACCAAAAATAACCCCAGAGAGAGTGATCCACCGTGGACAGGGCTGTTCAGTCGGCAGGCTGAGGAAAGCCAAAGCCAAAGCCAAAGCCAATGTTTGTGCAGGACACAGACACAATTCCCCTGGACCGCCACTACTACCTACCAACACCTCCAACCCTGGGAACGCAGGCAGATAAACACGTTTTCTCGAAAACACAGACATTCCTCTATCAGCTCGGCCTTGACACCGGGAAGGTCAGGATGAAGCTGATGGGTACTTTTCACATATATTTATTTCACACTGGATAGTTGGTCTCTGGCCAGTCTACCAGTTGTTCCGTGAAACAGGTCACAAAGTCCATGTCACGAATGTGCTCCTCAAAAAAAAAAAAAAAAAGAAAAGAAAAGAAAAAAAAAAATCAATAACAGTATAAAGCTGTGCAAAAGACTAAGATACTGGAGCCTCTGACAAGAGAGAGAGTCCAGTCTGAGAGAGAGAGAGGAAGTGGAATGGTGGAAAACACACCCTCTTCCTGTGAGTGACGAGTTTTCCGAATCTTGATCCTCATAGATAATGTAGAACTTTTATTTAAAAACAAAACAAAACAAAACAAAACAAAACAAAACAAAACAAAACAAAAAAACTGAATCTCATTGAGCAACTGCTTGGATTTCAGTCGGTTCTATGGGTCACAGCGCTCTGGTTCTGAGGAGTCGGTTCTATGGGTCACAGCGCTCTGGTTCTGAGGAGTCGGTTCTATGGGTCACAGCGCTCTGGTTCTGAGGAGTCGGTTCTATGGGTCACAGCGCTCTGGTTCTGAGGAGTTTCAGCCAGTCTGTCCACACAGTTTGGAATATAAATAAAAGAAAATTTTTAAAAAAAAAAGAGAGAGCTGTTCGGGCCCATGGGTCTGATCAGAGGCGACTCTCACCCCATCCCTGCTTTTTATCAACAGGAAGAGTGAACAAAAGGCAAGACCTTCAACAGGATCTTCTCACTTGTCTTCACTTTCACCACACACTCCACCCTTCCGCCATCTGCCTGACACTCGCCCCCCCCCTCACAAAACAGGCTCTTTCATCACTCCCCCAGAGCAAAGACAGAGCTCTCACAGCGGCTCTTCGACGCCGGTGACACTCAATAGCCTGTCTTCATCTGCCCTCAGAAAGTCCTCTAAAGCATCACACACCAGCACGGCAGCTTACACACACAGCCTTCACGCACAGTCATATGGTTCCGTTTTGTATTATGTGGATTTCTCAACAACTGCTCCTCTTTGAATTTAGCAAGAGTGTCCTTCTAGTTTCTTGCCCACTGCGTTCCTCCAGGGAATATCGTCTGGCATTGCCATCCCTATACATAAGGCAATCTCAGTCCAGACTGTTTTCGTTTATGGTTCCCCGATGGTGGAACAAGCTACCAACCGCCACCAGAACAGGGGGGTCCCTCTCTACCGGTCACCAGTTTAAACCACCAGATTACTGCAAACTTCCTCGCCCCCCCCCCCCAAAAAACTTTTGTTTTTTTTTCCCTGGAACCTACAGTGAGTGAGAGGTGGTGAGTTTCTCTGGGCTACTGCAAGAGCACTGTTTCTCTATTCACATCCAGGGGACTGACTGAACTGTACATACTGGCTAATGCCAAACACTACCACACCACACCAAGTGCCCCAGGTCAAGGACTCAGCAATCAGTAGATAAGTTAAATCAGGTGTCTGAACCCTGGGCTATGCCCAAAATGTGCTGTCTTATGGTTCTCAAGGCCTGGAGTCAGGGGCCAGTGTGCTAGAGTACAACAGGAAGGAGATTTATCAGGGGCCTTACACTTCTACAAAACCAAAGTGACTGTAACATACACACATGCACTGCAGCTTCATCATACACACTTACATAAGGAAGCATGGGTTCTCAACCATGTCTTTTATTTAGTTTTCACGGTTTATGTCTCTCTTAAAGGGGGCGGGAGGGTAATGAAAGCCCATAAGAAAAGACACAGAAATGACCCACATCACCAAAGAGAGATAATGAAAAAAAAATAAAAATCAATACAATAGCATAGCCCATATCTTTGAAGTGAGGTCTTTTAAGATTCAGTCACAGGCTAGAAGTTGAGAGCTTAAAAACTCCATTACTTTGGCCATTATAAATGTCAGGCCACAATAGAGCGCTTTACAATGTGGAAGTCCCTCGGCCGTGAGATTTAAATTGTTTGAGGGATTAGAGATTATTCCGCCCCATGAGCTGCCAAGAGGTAAACAGTGCCTACAGTCCTCGACTCTGACAGCACTATTACAGCTCCACACTCCGCAGACAAGATCAATATAAAGAGCTGGATAGAGCGTTGGCATTCAGAGAGGAGAGGAAAGCTGCAGCTGCCTTGGTCCTCTGAATGAACCCAGTACACAGAGAATAGGGCCAACCCACTCTCTCTGCCTCTCACCGCACAAAGGCAAAGGGATCTTCTGAAGGGGCAGATGAGAGATCTAGCTATGCCTCAAACCAGACAGTGTCAATCAAACGCAAACGACAGGAAATCTTTGCTATTGAGTTTTTGAGGAGTGACTCAGATTGGTAGCGACAGTCGTGACAGATCTACACCCTGGCCCTCAGTGAGGGCTCCCACCATTATTCCATCCATGACGTTGACGATGCGCCGACATCAATAGTTTAAACCAATGCATCGTTTTTTTATTTTTACGAATTTACCTTTTTGATTTTTCTATCGACTGATCTATCGACCAATCGAGTTGAATAGTCGATTAATCTATCGACTATTCAACTCAGTTAGCCGATCGATTAATAGATAGAAAACTAGTCGTTAGAGGCAGCCCTTGCAGCAATTACGTATTGAAAGAAAACATTTGTTATACTGAACTGAAGACTTTTAGAAATCAAAAAGGTAAACTCATAAAAATAAAAAAAGGATGTGTCAGTTTAAAACATTGATGTCGATGCATTTTCCTTGTCAGCGCCATCGATTAGGTTGACTAATCGCGGCAGCCCTACCCTTAGTCCAAACATTTTCATCATCTTCAACACAAAGACACTGTTATAGCAGAGGGTGACAAGCTAAGAACGCCCTACCAGCATGACAACGTAACTGTCATTGCCAGCATATGATAACACTGTGATTTAACACAGTGATTCAACAACACAGGCTATGATGTATAACTTACACTGGTTTTTTTTTGTTTTTTCTATGTTGACAACTTCCCTTCACTAAACCAATTTGTTTTCCCCATTCAAATGTTTCTAGGTGTGGGCAAAAAGACTTAAGCCATAATAGGTTACCAGTCTGCATAACAGTGACTGCTCTAATTACCACTTATTACCATTAATTGCCAACCAAAACTCACTCCTAAAGACCATCAGAAAGACTTTCCTCTCCCACCACGGGAGATGCATTTAGACATGTGCCAGTGTAATACAACACCACTGTAAGCGATGAAGACATTAGTTTTCCTGGCAGTGCAGAGAGACTGAAAAATCTTCTGTCCAAAGTTCAACAGGCGACAAATTGCCAAGCTGGACACGGTCCCGACTTTTTACAGCACACAAACACTGCACACCCTCATTCACATCAGTGTTATTGATTCAACAACCGGCAGGAACATCAAGAAATTCCCGTACTAACTCCAGTTTCCTGTAATTGCCCTGCAAAATGACACACTTGCCCTCACTGTGATGATCACATACTGACCACAGGATTAGCTGTGTAAGGGGTCCATACCATACACATCAGTCTTGTGTCTCTGGCTGGGCCCAAGACTTTATCAGACACTGCTGATAACTGAGGACTGACCAGTGATCCCAGGACCACAGCTTCTCACAGCCAGTGTGAGAGAGGGACAGTCACCCTATTACAGTAATGCACAAAATGAATGTGGTTTTTGTGACCGAAAAAAGAAAAAAAAAAGAAAAGAAAAACCCCAGATCTCATGACGGATCCTAGGTTGAGTAAGGTCTATGTTTGGGCTAGATATCTAGTTAACCTCGATGTGACCGCAGCTAATTTTACAGTAACATTACACTAACCATGACATTTGATTATAATTACATTATAATCAAATCACTGAAACGTTGGAGTCACTCCTCTTCGTAAACAAAGAATAATGCACTTCAGCACATGCCCACTTTTACTATGAGTTTATGTGTGTGTATAATATAAATACTTTTTTACACTTTGATTACACTTACTTTTACTATGAGTTTATATAACATCTTATTAGATGCATATAAATTTATACATACATATATTATACATGCATATGATTTCTAATAGATTGACTGGTGAGTGTACATATACATATGCACTCAGTGGCCACGGTCTTAGAAACACCTGCCATGTAGTTACACCTGGCTAGTTAGCCAGCCTCTAGTCCAGTGATTCTCAACTCAACTCCAGCTCTCAACTTTTAACTCAGGACTGACACACCTGATGCTACTGATCAATTAATCATCAAGCCCGTGATTAGTTCAGTTAACTGTGATAATGAAGAGTTCAAACAAAGACATGCAGGACAGTGGGCCCGCAGGTCTGGAGCTGAGAATCACTGCACTAGTCCTTAATGAGTGGTCAGTGTGTAATCACAGGACTGCTGTTGGCTGGATATTTTTGGGTGGCGACCACTCAACCCAGCAGAGCGTGATACACTCGTACTGGCATGAAACCTCCCTCCATACCAGTACCATGTCAGTGTCACTGCCGCATTGAGAACAGTCCACCATCCAAAGGATATCTGGCCAGCAGCAGTCCTGTGGTCAGAGACTGGCAAGCATGATGAACAGGGTAGAGAGTGGCTGACAAACTGAGCATGGCAGCAGATGGCCTACGGTCTGTACTTGTAGATATATAGATACAGATATACTGTAGATATAGATATATGACAGTCTTAACCTCTTAACCAGACCAACCTGGTTATTACACATCTCTGGAGGAAGCCTGTGGTTACATGCATTGCTCAGCAAGCCGTCATGCTTGGGCATTGGAACCCACAAGCCCCAGTTATTACGCCAGCTTCTTCACCACTCTGTTCCTCTGTGCTGTGTACGCAGTGAAAGGCTGAAGAGAGAGAGAGAGCATGACAGTACCTCTTTGGATTCATCGCTGGCCAGAGCGTGAGCCAGGTGTGCGCTAAAGGTACTCTTCCCCACGCCTCCTTTACCGGAAAGAACCAGAACCTTGTGCTTTACAGTGGCCATTTTCTGCTTGATTTCTTCTATGGCTACAGCAGCCAAAGCAGAGAAGTCAGTGGCATTGGAGTAGCAGGAAAAAACAAACACAGCAAAAGACACAATGCAAACATTACATACTGAAACAAGGGCAACGGTCTATGGGACGGGGACTGAATTTTTACTTTTACTGAAATGGTCATCATCATGAATGACTGATCAGCACATGACACACATTGTTTTGGCTTCTGTAGACACAATACATTGTTACTAAAAAGTGTTGTTATTCTACAGACTTTTTCACTCACGTCTACAGTCAGTCAACCTCTGAGATTCGTTTAGATGACTAGAGGAGGGTTACCAAAAGAAACGACTTTGATCAACCTCACATGAATGAGCTTATTCTAAAATCGAAACCCTTGACCTAAACAGATGAATAAACCGATCACATACCGGGATCTGGCATTTTGGCTGCTCCGGACGCACAGATTGTCTGATTGGGACATCCTTGACACGCCGATGACTTCCCGGCCTGCTCACTGGTGGTACCAGGGCAATCTTCAAAAATACGTATTAATAAAATCTGTTACAAAAGGTACCACCTGACTAACGCGTAACAACATATAACAAACCCGTATACAATTTTGCTAGCGTCACTTTCAACCAGAAAACTCCACGCTCAGCACTCAGGCTTGAAAGCTACACATCACTACTGATCCTTGTCTAAGAAATTTTAAATTATGACTATTATGTATTTGTGGTTTCCTAAGTTCATTACGGAGTAAAATACAATAAAAAAAATAGTAGTATTGTTTAGCTTTATGTAATTAGCAACCTATTCTAGTATCATATTCGTCTTTATTTACTTAATGTTGTATAAAATAAGTTCATAAATGTCACAAAAACCTAAAAATTCATTTATGAGCCAAACTCGAACTTGCGGCTGTCACACTTTAATATTTATTGGAAGGGGTTGACGAGTGAACAAGATTGTTACATGCGTATCCTCAGTCTTACAGCAAGTTTTGTACCGGTAAGCCTCTTAGCATTATTGCACTGAAACTGTTTACCGGTTCTCAAGACTCGTGTTATCGCTGAATGATAGTGTCGTTCTATGAGCTGAATCCTGGTGACACCTGTATTAATGATAACAATTATACTGTACAACACCACAGCTGACAACAATGATTAGTAGTCACTCACGTTCAGGTGCATCGCTAGGAACGTCCGCCATTTTTTTGGTCCGCCGTTATTTACAGTCCCCTGCTTAAGACAGCGTTGATATGGTTCCACAGGTTTGATAAAATAAATAAATAAAAAAACAATAAATAAATAAATACGTAAATAAATAAATAATACTCGCACAAACAAATAATGCAAGTTTGAATGTTCAGAATATCTAAATGTACAAACAATGATGAGGAACGCCATATAATTAATAAACCAAGAGATCAGTGGCCACCAACAAAGAAAAATGGAACTGAAAGTACTACAAACCGAAAATAATCAATCAGTAAAATACACAAAAACAAAAAACAAACAAACAAAAAAAATACATTAACGATTCAGAAAATACAACAAAATATGAATAATTCCCATACCTTCGATACTCTGGGGACTCGGAGTTCCAGTGAGTGCACATAGGTGAGCAAGGCAGTAAGTAAATAAATCAGTGTTTTAAAAAGACAAATAGATATTATGTAATGTTTTTCTGTTTTATTTCCCAATTATTATTACACCCCCCGCTTTTCACCTTCCGGACTGTTATCTTCTCAATAAGGGATGATTTTTAACCAATGTAAACCACTTAACTGTAATACTTAATAGCAGCAATGAGTGACAATATGATAACGGTATATGTTTTTAATTCCGAAACTAAAACTTCCAAGCAGTGTAATGGTGTTTTCTAACACGGCACTGTGTGACCGATAGTGTGTTTTATACGTGATTTATATTAGGCCCTCCTTGAACAACTGAATATCACTTTTTGACTCAGTCATACTGACTTGTGTCTGTAAACTCCTACAGCTCCGCTTATCACACTTGTCGGCTACTTCAAATATGATTCTGGGTCTAGGGGAAAGTGGTTGGTTTCAGTTCAGAAATTGGAACAGCGAAACAAAGAGCCGAGGGGTCTCTCCATGTGTTTGGTCCTATTGGGGATCATAAGAGCAGTAGTTATGCTCGGAGCTATGATTACTCAAGATGAGCAAAATCCTGCGCGACCTCGCAGATCTGCAAAATCCTACAAGTAGAGCACTTTTTAACACGGGCCTTAATTTACTTTCATTTTAAAAGTAAATCAAATCCACATGTATTTTAGATGTGCAGTCACATAGGCTAACGTTATAAATCTGCAAACCGTAGGCCGACATCTTGTGTAACCATAAAGACTAATCTTTCATTGAGAGAGACATGCAGAAGAGTTTTTCTTCTCCTCCCGTCTTGAATTGTTTCTTAAACTCACCATTCCACCACCAACCTAATGGAACGTCGCAAAACGATTATGCGAATTCTCGAGTTTATACGTCATAGTGCAACACTTAGATAAATAAAACTATCAGGAAAGGACAGTTTCGACTGAAGTAATTTGGTTTTTACCGGCATTCAAGAGTCAGATGCTGCAGAGAGGAAAATAAACCACACCAAGGGTTCGCTGAAAGCGGCAGAAACGGTCTGTCGTTTATAAACTCTGCAGTTATGGACAGCCTTGGATCAACTATATCCCGCGCTCTTGTTAGGCCTTACGCGGGGGCAACAAAAATGTTGCCAAATCGCAGCACGATGAAGGATAGTTACAAATGTTACTCTGCACCACCGACGAAAGTGAATTTTGATTTCAAATTGAAAACAAATTCAAGCGGCAGATGCGTTTCAGGTCGGCGCAGGAATCCAGAGACCACAAAAATGCCTTTTCTAAACACGGCAACAATAATGAAGCCCCCGGTATCGCCGGATGATTGGTACAGATCAAATTCCGCCAATTACACGCGATCGGAGAGTAGTCGCCGTAACGCGGAGAATTTTCGGATGGATACGACCAGACTGATTCAGTGCAAGGACCAACTGACCATGAAAACACAAACTGAAACAAGTAGGTGGGTGGGTGAGAGAATTGTAGACATTGCATTTTGGAGCAATGAAATAAAACATGAGATCGAGCAACTGATGAAGGCGACCGAGACGCTGAGGCAGATGAAGTTCCGACTCGACAAAGCTATAGTAGAGACGGAAGGTCCTTCACAGGTCAGTAAAGGATACTTACACACCTTTTATTAATCATTCTAAAGACAGCAAAATCCATTAGAGGCCCCAGCTTCATAACCTGTGAATTTACAGGTGACTTGGGAATGCCTGTATCAACGGCAGAAACGGATGGGCTCCGACCAGGTCGATGATGACGTAGAGAAAGAGTTACTGCAGGTATAGTATTGACCAATAAACAGGGTCAAGCGGCCTGCCATGCAAGCAAAACAACGCTGTTTAAAAACGGTACATAGTTAACAAAATATTTCCAACTTATGAATGTGCGATCATATCCGAACAGGAAGTAGCTGTCATAAAATCCTGCCAGGAACACTTGGAGAGAGTTAGAGACAAAGTGAAAAAGCAACTTGAGTAAGTAATTTCATTTTCTGTGAGACGGGGGATGTGCATGAGAGAGTAAATTTCCTATTACATTGACAGTTTCCTCTTTAAAAACACCAACAGCTGCACTCGTCTGTACACTGTGCTAACTGTTCTAAACCGATAGAAAGAATGCACTTGGGTGATAGTAAAGGATTTGATTTAAATAATAATATCCATAGTGATAAACGGTTTAATAAAGGCTTGTAATATAGTATGCAGTCAACCCACTGCTGTCTCCTAATTGTTTTAGGGAAATGCCATAACCGTCTCAAGTAAATATAGATAAATAGTCGTCTCAGATCTATGAAATAGGATTGCTACAAAGTCAAGATTACATCTTACTCAGACATTTGCATTTATGTCCAAAAATCTGTGATAACTCGGAACATAGCACACATTTCTGTCTTTGTTTAAGGTTGAATAGGTTTCTTAGAAGTACTTTGCATTTCCTGTTGCAGGGGAAACAGAGAGACCCAGCATATGTTGGAAATGGACTTGAATGATAAGCACACAGCTTATGAGATTGATAGCAAATGCTATAAATTCATAAACTGCAACACCAACGTAAACCTCTACCCTAATCTGAACAAAATGGACAAGAGGTCAGTAATGACTCTTA
Organism: Chanos chanos; assembly: GCF_902362185.1. Classification (NCBI taxonomy): domain Eukaryota; kingdom Metazoa; phylum Chordata; class Actinopteri; order Gonorynchiformes; family Chanidae; genus Chanos; species Chanos chanos. The sequence continues at coordinate 21,476,126 of NC_044507.1, read as the reverse complement.
TAAAAAGCTACTCTGCTTTGTTAGTAATGGAACATATGGGCTAGTGTTGTTTTATTTGGTGATTAATATGCTTTTTTTTCTAGTTATTACAACATGAATTGCTGGTGGTAGATGAGAGGACAGAACTGTTGTTTTCTCTCCTGATCCAGTAGGGGTCACTGGCTCTATGTACTGTATGTAGTAGCTTCATTTGCTTGGTTTAGAGAGCTACACGTTTACACACATATCACTAGCTAACAGCAGACAACAACAAGGTGGTGTTAGACACTAGTACTCTGTTCAGCATAACTTCACAAATGATTTACATTATGAAAACCTGTTTTTTTTTTTTATTACCAGAGAATCAAAGATGTGTATCTTATCAACGGTCGAACTATTACTGTGATATTTAAATACAGAATTTGGTAGCATTATGATATGGGTGGAGGAGGGGGGGGGGGCGGTGCTATCAATGTTTTCAGAGTCCAGTGTAAAAAAGACTGTGATCCTGCTGTATCTCACAGGAAGAGCAGCTGTGTCGACTTCGCAGGATTGATCTTTTTCCCTCAGACTTTCTTGTAGTAAGGAATGCAACGTCAGAGTAGCACTGGCCAAGAGTTTGTCTCCGTCTGGCTTTTGTCCTGATTGACAGTTGCTTGTTTCTTGCTTGCGTTCAGTGTCATCATGAGCATCATTATCCTTCGCGTTATTTTCAGTTGATTTTATGCATTTTGGCTCGCAACGTCTCGCTTAATTACATTTTTGGCCCAACGAGCTAAAAAGTCTGGACACCTGTTCTCTTGGAGTGGTATCCACAGCTGTCGGTAAGACCACATTGCCAATGGCTAAGCTCCCTGCTCACTGGGCGCTTTCAAGGAAACGTCAGTTTTTCTCTGGCACCACTGCAGCGTGTTTCCTAGAGCATCAAAGAAGAGCTTTGTCAAGGTACATGGAGTTGCTTTCTCTCCCAGTTGCCCCGCTGTGGGCGTTTCTTTTTAAGAGGCCTCAGAACAACGTGAAGGGCAAGGTGATTGGCTTACCATTGGGCCATTCGTTATCCAGACCTCCAGTCAGAGTAGCTTTAGCTTGTCTCTGTATGGACTGGGATAAGAAAGAAGACCAGAGCTACAATTTCTATTTATTTAATACTTCAAGTTTCAAACCTAGACCACAAGCTTTCTTGGTTCTAACTTCGTGGAGGAAGTCCATTGTCCTCTATTCCATTTTTGAATCACAGAGTTTAGAGGAAGCAACGAAATGGAGTATTCTGTGAATAACAAGTGAAGGGGTGAATTTCTGTAAGATACATGAAAGTTTTTTTTTTTTTCCCTTCATGTTGCTCCAGGTGTTTTTGGAAGTTCTTTTCAGATCGTGTCGTTGTGTGTGTGTTCTCTGGGGGTTGTGTGTAGAAAAGAGAGTGTAACACGAGACCTGCCTTGTTTTCCTCCACCCTTTTCCAAACTCATATTGGAAGTGCACTCTGGCCCCAAAAAGAGACACACTGGGATAGGACGCTCTGGAGAGACTATAGTCTATAGTGAAATAAATCACCAGGCCTGTCTTTACTCGTTTCCCAACAAAAGCCACCACATGTCTGAATGCATTCACCCCCTTTACATATACCTGTTCACAGAATAAGGAGCTTTGTCAAGGTACATACTCAGTATTGTTGATGGATGTGCTCCTTGTTTGTTAGTGACAGTCCCAACTCCGAAACAATCTATACCTGTAGTGGAGAAAAATGTGGGGTTTTTTCACTATTGTACTCAGTAAAAATAGTTAAACTGTCATACAAAGGGCTTGTCTCGTTTAGGGGTGGCCAGTATACCAGTATGAAATGTAATACTGGTATGATGTAATGTCACAATATGGATTATTAAACAGTGTGTGCACTGTGAACCAGTAAGTTCCATATAATGCTGATGTTTGTGTGTCCGTATTTACAACAAGATTGACCAGATACTGACCAAAAACGAAAAAACAACCTCTTCTCAGGACGTAAGTATAATTATTTTAGAGAAAATAGAAAACTTCTGAGAGCGAGAGTTTATGTGCTACACTAGTGCCTGGAAACAGTCCGTTAAGCGTAGTTATTGAGTCAGACTGAGAAAGAGGAGTAGTAAGCGGGGCAGGCATGCACTTGGGAGTGATGGAGAATGTATGAGTAAGAGGTGGGAGTGGATGTCTTGGTCTGTCATTTGAAATGGGTTTGGATCGCAAAGATGTGATCTTGGACCGAACACTGTGTTTTGCAAGTGTCTTTGGTAAATTGTGGTGTCTAATGGAAGTAATACAACTAATAAATCACCCCGCATATGTACACATATATACCTCACACATTGTTATCCATAACTCAAACTCTTTCCATCTAAGTGACTTCCAAGTAATGTCTCCTTTCACTTACTGTGGTCATGGTTCAGAAATGACTCCATATTGTGGTTTCATGTCAGTAGTATCTGGATCATGAGAAGTACCCTGATATGACTGTACGGCCCATCCCTGTTCTCAGTTATGTAATTCTGTCGTATTGTCTTTATCTCCGTGGTTACAGTTCCACACACGGCCCTACAGAGGGTGTCAGAGCTAGTGCTTCAAGTAACTGCATTCACCTTTGGATAGTCCTCATTTTTATTTTCACTCTCTTTCTTTCTCTTACCTGTAAATGTTTTTCTTCCTGTAGAAACAGAGATACAGTATTTATTGGACCCTTTTTTTTATAAAAAATTGAAAACTAGAAGAAAAAACGATCCACGTCATTTTCCAAAACTATGATTTGTCGTTCCACGTGCTTTCACTTGGCACTTGCTTGAGCAGGTGGACGGGAACATTATTTGGGGTTGCGTCTGATGTGTGACACTGTTTCCATCTTAAACCTCTCAATATTTCACAGCAGCATAAGAGAAGAAAGGAAGAGTCAACAAACAGTCAGCATTTACTCACAGAGGTATCTCTGTAACCTCAAATAGCCTTGGGCAAGCTCAGAGATAGATGTCAGTTGGTTGCTAGGGAAACTATTCCACATGACTGGTCTGAGATAGGTGCTGTCACCGATTTTCCGCTCTGGACTTTTGAGTAGTAGTTGGGTCTTGCACTGTGAGAGAGGAAGGGACTGTGTGTTTTTATATCCTATTGTGTGGAAGAGGGGCGTGATGTTTGCATTACAAGTGTTCCGGTTCTCCAGTAGTTCTGTTTACACAGATGTCAGGGACAGAGAGTATTTGTGATTTTTTTAAATATAAGGAAAGAGAGAGCGAGAGATAAAGAAAGAGAGAGAGAGAGAGAGAGTTGGCCATTTTGAGAATTGTGGCAGATGAACATGACACTAGGAACAAATCTATTTCAATGACTGTAGAGCTTCTTCCAGATTGTTCTTAGCTTTTTGTGCCATGACACTGAATGAACAGAACAGCAAGTACTGTTTCTGATAAGTTACTTTGTCACTTTTATTTTACTTAATAAATGGTATAGAATAATTCAGCAGAGGCTGAAAATGTCAACTTCTCTTCCCACTCAACTGTTATTTATTCTCTCTAAGCCTGAGTTTTCACAGCGTTAGTCCACAGATGGAAAACACAGGTGTCCTGGCTGAGTTATGTGTTAAATACATTTATTGTGTATGGGGTAGAGCATCCAAATGTTGGTGAATATTATGTCACATACCTGCTGAGTGCTGACACGTCCAAGGATTTTTTTTTTTTTTTAGCGTTTCAGTGCCAAAGACATGGGCGAGATTTTCAGAGGATAACATCCTGAGGTCCCAGGCTGAGAGGATGCTATCGCTGAAGGTGCGAGAGGAAGTGGAGAGGCTTCTTGAAAAAACCGCCGCTGACATGTGGAACCAGTTTAACCAAGTGAATGTGGCCTTCACACATCGTATTACTGAGATAGCTGAGGCTAAGAGAAGACTGGAGACCCACCTGGCCATGGTGAGTCCTCCATTTCCACCACTTTACAGTCTGTCTGAAATATCTGCTCTTTACAGTCTGTCTGAAACATCTGCTCTGTCTGGAGGAGCCATCAGTATTTGGACGACGGTTTCGTCCAGTCTGAAACGAAGAGATGTAGTGGATGCTGTTCATGCTTATGATCTATGGAAATAGTCCC
>NC_044507.1:21417043-21467043 GCF_902362185.1 Chanos chanos | reverse complement strand
TTTCGGAACAATTCAAGGGAAAGAAATGGGCTGAAAATAGCACTGAGGAAGGAAGATTGCTCGCTATTCTGGCACACTCAGACTAGTCTGTATTTAAGCCCTCTTCCACCAGAAGGAAGCATCCAGAATTGTACTTCCCATAACCCAGAAAAGAAGAGTTTTCCTCTCTATGAATAGAGTTTAAACGGACTGTCAGGCCTGTCGGAGCGGCCGCTGTCACTGCCAGCCGTTCAGACGGAGGACTGTGGATGCTGGTCCTGGAAGGGGCGTGGCACGTGGTGATCCGAAACAGCTGGGCAAACACGCGATATGTTTACAAATCACATCCGCCTCCCTACGCCACGGCGGTCGCCGCGTCTCCGCTACGCGAGGACAGGGAGATTCTCCTGGGGACCGAACTATGGAAAAACCACATGACCGGAGTGAGAGATACTGAGTCAGCAGTGATTCTGAAGATGAAAATGTTCCGTCACCAACAACATGCTGTTTAATGTGAGACGAGGAAAGGTAATGTTCGTAATTCAGTATGACGATTCCCGTCGTCAAGAATCGCAGGTCATGGGTGAGGGAACGGTGACGCAGAATCATTATTTCCGTCTGACTCAAATGACAAGATGAGCAATTTCTACTAGAACAAAAGAACAGAACACACAGATACTAAACATAAACACACGCAGACACACACACACACACACACACACACACACAGAGTGGTGAATGTGTAGTCACTGTATCTATCGTGTTGTGTAATTAAGTGCGAGGTGTGTGTTCTGTGTGTTAGTTAAGAAGGTGTGCCGTGATCTGCCTCAGCTCCTGATCTGTCAGCGCCTACCCCATTCACTAAGGGCTGGACTTTGAATTTTGTTCCCTGATTATTGTGGACACCCACCCCACCCCATCAGTGAAAATGCTCATCAGTATTCTACCATTGATTGGTTACGGAGCACAAGGAAAAAGTCCTTCCAACATACACGTGGGGTGGGGTGGAGGGATTAAACAAATATAAACAAATGAATCAGACGTGTGATGGAAATCTATGGAAAGCTTTCCTCATTGATGTCGACATGTGGTTTTTTTTTTTAGGCAAGCCTGATTAAGGGGGAGGGGAAGAATGGAAGTATAGTGTGAGAAAGGTTTTTAAGGAGCCGACTTAACTGTAGCCACTTCTTTTCCACACTTGAGTTTCTGCATTTTTTTTTTGTTGAATTCAAATCCATGGGCAGTGTCTCTTCCCTGTTTCTGTCGCCAGCTGAAAGGCAGAGCTCGAGTTCTCAACAGGAACAAGGGGAAGGGGGAGGGGTTTCCTGTTGGGGGCTAAAGACGTCCTATCATTTCACCCTGTTCAAAATTCAGGGACAGAAAGTTATGTCTGATTTTTTTTTGGAACGGGCTATTCTCATTTGGACAGATAAGCCGCCACAGTGGAATGCTGCTGTCTTGTCTGTTTTATGGAACACCATCTGTGAAGTAATCATTCATTCACTGATTCATTCATTCATTCAAAAAACATCTCCCTCTCAAAGACAGTACAAGTGTAGATCTCTAGACTCTCTCTTTTAAAATGTCAGGCACTGTTCCTCTTTCAGACATGTCTTTAAAAAAGTCAAGCACAGTTACTCTCTCAGACATGTCTTTAAAAAAGTCAGGCACGGTTACTCTCTCAGACATGTCTTTAAAAAAGTCAGGCACGCTTACTCTCTCAGACATGTCTTTAAAAAAGTCAGGCACTGTTCCTCTTTCAGACATCTCTTTTAAAAAGTCAGGCACAGTTACTCTTTCAGACATGTCTTTAAAAAATTCAGGCACGGTTACTCTCTCAGACATGTCTTTAAAAAAGTCAGGCACAGTTACTCTCTCAGACATGTCTTTAAAAAAGTCAGGCACCGTTACTCTCTCAGACATGTCTTTAAAAAAGTCAGGCACCGTTACTCTTTAAGACATGTCTTTAAAAAAGTCAGGCACCGTTACTCTCTCAGACATGTCTTTAAAAAAGTCAGGCACCGTTACTCTTTAAGACATGTCTTTAAAAAAGTCAGGCACAGTTACTCTCTCAGACATGTCTTTAAAAAAGTCAGGCACCGTTACTCTTTAAGACATGTCTTTAAAAAAGTCAGGCACGTTTACTCTCTCAGATATGTCTTTAAAAAAGTCAGGCACAGTTACAGACATGGGGAAACTGAGTGAGGGGCTGAGCACCGTCTCAGGGATGGAGATATATTCCATGTCACAGGGACACACAGTCTCAGAGATGGAGATATATTCCATGTCACAGGGACACACAGTCTCAGAGATGGAGATATATTCCATGTCACAGGGACACACAGTCTCAGAGATGGAGATATATTCCATGTCACAGGGACACACAGTCTCAGAGATGGAGATATATTCCATGTACCAGGGACACACACTTTCGTTGCTGTTTTTTTTATTTCCAGCACATTGGCTTGTGTTGAATGCCTTCCTTACATTGTTCTCCAATGACTTATGTCCCTAATTTACGTTCCTATAACAGTCACAAACTGAACCCCATACTGCCTTCACTCTCCAGCACCACTGGTCTCCCTCATAGGCTCGCTCACCGAGTGGTGAGGTCTGTTTTATTCAGGACTGTGGTATGTTCTCTCCATCAGGGGCCAGTGTCCAAAGGCAGACCCAGGCCAGAAGAAGAGAGACTGGTTGTGCAATGCCTTTCTTTCAGAGGAACACAAACAGAATAGCTCCCGGCCGTCAAACAGTCAAGGAGCATGTGACGTGTGACAGCAGGTGTGCTCGTTTAGGGCTGAAGTTATGCAGCAGAATAGCTCTCTGTGAATAATGACTTATGGCATCAAAGCAGAATTTTTTCATTAAAACACAGAATAGAATGGAATACAATGCAACACAATACAATACCATACATAAGTGTTCTAATTAAGAGAGCACCTTTTCTCTATTTGTGTGTAAAATATTTGACATACTCTGTCAAATCTGTGATATTCAAGTTCATGTAATAATGGTTTGCATCACTCATACTGACACATGAGACGCACCAGATCCTCACAAGACATGAACTGTAAATTAACTGTAACTTAATGTAGATCATTATCCAGTATGTCCTGATTAGAACACGATAAAAAAAATAATCACAGTAGAAGACAGGAGGACGTCAAAAGCAAACCAGTAAAACCATTATTTGAAGGGACCAGTACTGATGCTAAGCTGGATATGAATCCGGGCTGCACACACACACACACACACACGCACACACAGTTCTTGTCTTGCACAAGGCCTAATGCACGTTTTCCTCTGTGCGGGTGTGAGATGACATCTCTGTTATGTTTTGATGCGACGTTGGCTGGCTCTGCGGAGGAAAGTGCAGTGGTGTGGACGGAGGGAGGAGAGCGGAGAGCCAGGTCTGGGGATGTTTTGTGAGGCCGTAGCTGGGCCTCGCTGGGCCCGGAGCTCCACCCTGCTCTGCGCTCCTTGGCCGCGGGCCCGCTATTTCACAGCTGTCTGGTTCACCAAGTTTCCATGGCACCGCACCAAACCAGCCACAGCAGCACATAGCTGTCCAATGGAAACAATCCCAGAGACGCATGCAGCACTGAAACACAGAGCATCACTCCCAAATAAGACACACCACGCAACCCTGACACACCAGCCAATGATGTCACATGGTTAGATGACCTTTTTTTTTCAGATAGTTTTTGTTTATTTATTTATTTATTTATTTATTTATTTATCTATTTATTTATTTTTGACTAAGTGGATTTAACACTCATTCCGTTATTCTTGTTGTTGTTGTTTTTTAAAGACATATTTTAATAGCCTTGTCAAATTAAGCCATTCAAACAACAGTGCACCTGGTACTGGTCAATTACATTACAATACCCAGCAAGCTTTGCTAATGCATCGAAAATAACACAGCCATTTCCGCTGATGGTAATGAAATGCTTCGGTGAAAATACAGTTTCCAGAGAGCTGCTCTTCCCTCCTCTCTTTATTTCTCTGGATGTGTTTTCTCCACAGGTGTGGGTAACTCGATCAACAGGGACACTAACCTAATACGCACAGAGGTGGCCGGAGGAGAAGAACCAGTTTTCCACCTCCATAAGGCTTCACTACAGCCCACTCTCACTGATAACATGTTGACACAAGGGCAAAAAAAAACAAAAAAAAAAAACAAAAACCCACACACTGAAACCTGAGCATTTTCCTAATGACAGAATGTAATGTGCACAGGGAATGGACACGTCAATGATTTTATGGCTAAACAATCTTTGGATGAACTGAAGCATAATAAAATTTAAATAAAGGAGAGATTTGTGATCTAGAGACTCTGTGCGACAAGCCTTGAGAAGAATACCGTCCATCTAAAGCCCTGCGGATGGACAGACTTAACTAGCGTGGAAATATGTTTCTCATGGGTTTGCACTCTTAGCACATTGCCGGAATTTTCTGAGTTCCATGATGTCTATAGGCCCCAGAGTTAGGGCCAGAATGATCAATGACAACAGATGTTCACAGGCTGCTTTGAGGAGAAAGATCTCAGGGTTTTAGCCCAGAGAGAGAGAGAAAGGGAGAGAGAGAGAGAGAGAGAGAGAGAGAGAGGGAGAGAGAGAGAGAGAGAGAGAGAGAGAGAGAGAGAGAAAGAAAGAGAGAGAGAGAGAGAGACAGAGAGAGAGAGAGAGAGAGAAAGAAAGAGACAGAGAGAGAGAGACAGAGAGAGAGAGGGAGTCCTCCCTGGTGTGAATGGATTCTTTTCCCATGACAACAGTCCAGTCTTACAAAGAGAACATTATCCATCCTGCAGGAGAGTCACTGATGTCCATCTGAATCCACAGTGCGCACTGTATGAATGAAAAGAGCTGGAGCCATGCCACTTCAAACATACAGCTGCTGTGGCTCACGCTACATTTTACACATTTTAACCCCCCTCCATACACACACACTGATTTATTAATAAACGTTTGAATTTGTCAGGAAAAAAATCTTTGCTATTTTTAAAATATTACCACATCTATGCAGAGTCTCCACAGGTAATTAATGCATTTTCCAGATGGGCTCTAGTGTTTCTTTAGATCAACAACACTGGCCCTTTTAAAAAAAAAACCATTCTGTGGCCTCCACTTCTCTGTGCTCAAAACACTCTCTGACACTAATTCATCCACAGTTTTGGGTTAAACTGGACTATTACTTCACTCAGTTTCAAACCTGATACTGAGAGGAAGAGAAAGACTGCTGGATGTGTGTCTGAGAGGAGAGGTCAAAAACAGGGCACATGCTGTGTGATTTCAGACTCTGGAGAAGAGGGCTGTCTGCACAGCAATTCCCCACTGCCTGGCTGACCCCTAGAACACAACCCACACACACACACACACACACACACACATACTCACATGCACACACAGCAACATGAAGAAATTGGTGACACAAACGGTATAGTGGACAGGAAATTTAACTAGCAGTCACAAATTTGACTCTACAGGTGGTATTAAACTGCCAAAATGATATCTATGTATTTAAAGTGTAAAATATGAGGCAGGGATGGGGCAGGTGGCGTATAGCAGATAGGATAGAGAAGTTACACGGGGCAGATGCAGCTGGTGGGAGGAAAGAGGTAGCAGATGGGTGGAGGGCCGTTGGTGGATGTAGTTCAGGGGCGTAGCAGAGGGATTTAACAGTTTCCTTTGTGAGTAAATCTCCTGTTCCTCTCATCCTGTTCCTGGCCTCACTCTCTGCTCTGACTAGAAACAGGATGAGGGTTTTCACACACTGTCGTTCAGAACTCTCGAGCTCTCAATTCAGGACCAAGAAAAAAACTGAGTTCAAGCATACAGTCAAACTGCAGCGCGCGCAAACACATCCACACATTAACTCTCTCACGCACACGCACTTGCAAATGAAATGTGATTACAACTTCTAAACGGGTAAACTTTCAAAACTAGTTAATACAGCGTGTCTCCTTTTGAGTATGAACTTTTCCTAAACTGAACTTTTCAGTTTAAGTCTCGTTGAAACCTTTTGTACGCGGTACGCCGGAGGACCGTAGCAGTTGGCTCAAGTGGTCCACTTACGCTTTACCATCAATTTTGCCACTCAGAATGTCATCTGAATATAATTTCAGCACCTAGTGGGTCTAACTGTCTCCTCCTCCTCTCCGTTTTCAGCACAACAAGTATTAAATTGCAGACCACACCCAGTTTGGTGCTGGGCAGCTCCAGTTTTGCGAGTGAGGAGCGCGCACTTTTACTTAGTCCGCTACTACCATTCTGCCGACGGTCACGTTAGCGCTTACATCACTCTGTCTGCACATCTGGGCGACCTCATACGAGTATTTAAAAAATAAGAACTCATACCCCTGGTTCTCTTACAGCGGTGAGTGATACGATTACACATATAAATCGTGATATATGATTTGCCGATTACTTTCGTGGACATAATGAACTTTATTAAGATCAGTTTAGCAGTAACTACTATCCTGTTTTTTATTTCTGTAGTTTTATGAAGTTTCTTTTACTGTATTTGTTTGGTTTTTGTATAGCATATCATGTGTGGTTTATATCGCCATCGAAATATTTGTTCCAATTTTTAGGTGGTGGGGGGCGTTGGTGCAGTGAGGATTCGCATGCTTTAACCGTGCTTTAACGTACGTAAAGAAAGGGGCGTTGTCTATCGTGTGTGCCGTGCGCTAATGAAGTCTGTTTGATGATGCTGACTGAATCACTCTCTCTGAGTATTGCTGTTAGGTGGGCTTTAAGTTTATTAGAATTTTGAGCAATTAACTGTCCTCTTGTGAATTTTTCAAGGAAAGTTTCATTGTTAGAACGATACTCTCTGATCAAAAGTCTGAAAAATCCCTTATGTCCAGTGTGTATTGTGAGAATATGTACGAAGATAAATATCTGTGCGGCTCATTTTTACATTAAAACTGTGTTCTGAAAAGTTTTTGGATCAAAAATGTAGATGCAGAACTTTTCCCCTACACAGTGCCTTTTCCCTTTCCTGTGTATCGCACGGCGCCTCCTGGTGACCTATTACAGTACTGTTATGTAGTAAATGATATCTTTCCAGATGTTGCGACATACTGAGCTCAGATGTGTCGATGTATGATAAGATGTGTGGGTAAATGCACTGGAAAGTAAGTGATTTGTGAAGGAGGTCAATATAAATTTGGGGAGGACGATGCAATCCCCTGGCACACTTCTACATAAAGAGTTCATGCATGGCCATTAAGAAACACAAACAAAGCGGAGAAAAGCCGTCCTGTTACCTCAGTAATCTTATCGCATATAAGATGGAACTGAACGTAAAGTAAGAATTCTTAACGGCTTTGACTCAACTTTCACTTAGCTGACTTTTTTTTTTTTGATAAATCTGGCACACTGAGTAGCACTTCGAGTGTGTGAGTTTGATAGCAATGTTCTCTCCGTGGCACATTCCAGAATGGCGCGCTGGGATGTTTTGGGGGGTGGGGAACATGGTGTTGTGTTTTCATGAGTCGGACCGGCTTGCAGCATGCTGGGTTTCCGCTGCCCTGACTAAACCAGGAGTACTATGCAAACAGCAGCCACTGCGGGCGCCGCGATGGTAACTCTCCACATGAAAAGTCATGCTGTACACACAGGTGAAAAATAACAGCACGAGAGGGTTGGGCGCGCACTCACACACTAAAAACATGATTTATTGTTGAACAAAAGAAAGAGCCGATGGATGGATATATATCCTCAGTTTGTGGAACCAAATAGCGTATCCTCCGTTGGCAGTCGTCCCAGACCTGCCCCGACTAAGGGAATTCTCCTGAGAGCGGTTGAAGAGCAGCCTGTGTAGTAATAGCTGTTTATGCTGGGTTAACCATTCCTCTTTTCCTCCAGTATATAATGTTTAGCGGCCTTCTGTCAATGCGAAGTGTTTGGCTGGAAATGTAATTACTGCCCTGTTTTCAGAATTTAAGACATAGTTCTATGGAGAAGATTTGGGACAGAATGATGTCAGAAGAGCTGGACTCTTTTTTTTTTCCATGTGTTAATTTTCCCCTTGGTAAAAAAAAAAAAAAAAAAAAAAAAAAAAAAGACTTTTCCAGTGATTTGCTTTCAGCTTGTGAAATACCAGCGCAGATTACAATCTGGTTTGCATGTAATGTTTTACTGGTGAATGGACTGGGCAGTTCTGTTAGGAACTGGTGCTGTGTGTCAGAGTGTGGATCACAAATGGCCTCTCCCTTAGTCCCAGAAGGCAGCTTTGCTCTTTCTTTGTAATTGGAAAAGCTGATGGCAGAAACTGAACTGCTTTGGCCTTGTACACCACTGATCTCCTTAGCCAGGGCTGTATTAGAGGCTTGTCTGAGGTGACACTGAAAATGCTGGAGTGACACTTTTTTGTCCCTGTCTGACGCTCCGTACGGCTCTAGCCTGAGTCGTGCTACTGGTCTCTGAAAGTGTGAAGACCATGGAGTGTTGAAATGACACGTTTTCAGAGATCGCAGCAGGAGCAGGAACAGGAGCAGTGGTATTAGAACAATGAAACACTGAGTTGGAGCAGACGCTTTCCTTTTCTCCACAGACTCGTCCACTTCTGTCAGTTAATGCTTTCACACCAATTGAAGAAACAGTTCTAATGAAAACCAGCTGTTTCCAATGAAGTAGAGAGCAAGTGGGTTACTGGGTGTGTCTGTCTGTGTCTGTGTGTGTATGTGTGTGAGAAAGCGAGAGAGAGAGAGAGAGAGAGAAACCAGTTGTCTGATACAGTGTGGAGACTTTTTTATCTGTGCTGGCTTTGTAGGGTTTGTTGTGTGAATCTGAGGAGAAATAAAGTAAACTGTAAACTGTATTGTGTTGTGCAGTAATGCAGTTGTCAGATCCACATGAGGTGAAGTTCTCAGAGCTGTCAATCAGTCAAGGTCTCCGTGTACATCGGTGGGGAGATCTTTCAGGCACGCACACATACTGAAGCAGAAAAACACACACACACTCTCTCTCTCTCTCTCTCTCTCTCTCACTTGCATGTTTTACACACAGAAATATACATGAATGAGGGGGCAGGTCAGGGTTAGGGTTAGGGTTAGGGGGGTGGAGTGGGGATCAGTTTTAATCTGATGGGCAGAATACATGAGGCATTTCTGATTTCTCTCTCTGACAGAGGCACAGAAGGTTTCAATAACAGAAGCACAATAGTTACAGACAGTCAGCAGGAAAAGGGCTGTGCTCTTGTCAGAGTGAGCTTTTTGCATGAGTTGACTAATTAAATCCACCACACTCATGTGTGTGTCATTTATGCTGGAAAGTTGACTTTTGTCTGTGGTTCTGTGTTATGACATGCTTCACCATAAACAACATCTGTTGTAAAACTTCACAGGACCTCCAGGTGATGGTTGGTTCCTGTTTTAAAGCAAGCACACAACTTGAATTAAGACGTGTGATCGGGAACCAGTTTACTGCTCTGTGAATGTTTCCTATTTTTGAAAGCAAAAGCAAGGTTAAAATCTCTACCCCAAGATCCATTTAAAACAACGGAAAGAGACAGGTACTCTCTGAGAGGTGCTCCAGAGTCAAGAAAACCCTCCTTTTCTTAAAGGCCCTGCTTTAAGATCAAAGTGTCTGGTGAGCCCCCAGAGGAGCATGTGAATGAGAGATAGCTGGAGGCAGGGCTTGTTCCTCTGGGTTTTTACCTACTTGTCTTTTGCTTGGTTCCATATGGGAGACATTACTCAGGCCCAGGGCTTGTCGCTAAAGGAACGCAGCGTGAAAATGATGCCGTCGGCTCCCGAAGACCGTGGCTCTGCGGTAGATCCTGACGGATCCCGCGATCAGCTTGGCGGCCCGAAGCAGAGGTCTCGGAGATTAAAGCTGAACAACACCCGAACAGACGCCTTCAACTCAGCGGGTCCGACCCAACCTGGGGCCCCTCGGAAGCCCATCATGAGGCGGAAAAGCATGTGAGCAGGCCCCCGTCACATTTTTCAATACCAGTAGAGCAACACCAGTACAGTCGGACAGAGCACAGAATCAGATACAGCGAAGAAACAAACACTCTGCACCAGGGCTATGCCGTGTGGCCTCTCATTTTCTACAACGGTGTGTGTGTGTGTGTGTGTGTGTGTGAGAGAGAGAGAGTTACGCTAAAGCTACATCCTGGTACCACAGAGCTGCCAGAAAACTCACTCTGTGTAGTAGGGACCATTACACACAGTATAATTTAGCTAGGCGACATAACTTTTTTCTTCTCTACCCCCCCCCTTTTTCTTTTCTTTTTTTTAACAGGCTTTTTACTCTGCAGGCAACTGGGTGGGGATAATAATGCCTCCTGCACTGTACCCAAAACACAGAGTTGTTTGGTTCTGTCCATTAAAGCTCTGAAATTGGAAGCCTGCCAGGGAAGAACTCAGGCTTTTGTGTTTTCTCTAAAAATAAGTCCTGGAATTGAACCATTGTTGTTCATGCACACGCACGCACACACACACAAAGCCGGGGGGGGGGGGGGGGGGGGGGTGGTAACATTTATCAGTACTATGTCTCAGTGCTACCTTTTACTCATTATGAATTGATTAAGAACATTTTTTTTCATTGCTATGTGTTAACCATCTGTAGTTTTATCTATGAAATGAGCTTTAAAAAATGTGCATTGTAAAGTATTGCTGTGCCTGTTCTCACTTAGACATGAAAAGTCTCTTTGTCTAAGACTCATGTCTGAGAGAGAGAGAGAGAGGGAGAGAGAGAGACAGAGAGAGGAGAGAGAGAGAGAGAGAGAGGGAAGGAGAGAGAAAGAGAGAGAGAGAGAATGAGTTTTGTAAACAAAGGAAATCAGGAAAGGTATTTTAATCTTCATGTAGGCCCAAAGAGCAGAGGCCTGGGCTTTATGTTCAGAGACAGGTCCAATGCTTTTGTCTTTCTTCCAAGATCAGGACCGCATGCTGCTTTGTTAAAACCTGATCTTTTCTCACAAGTTTGAGACAGCAGTTTGAATGCAACAGCACTTGACTATTGCACAACACATATATAACCCCAAATATAACAGAGTCGTTAAGAAACACATTGTATTAATTCAATTCATTTCAGATAAAGATAAACATAAACATTGAGGAGAGACTTGCTAATTTGTGACTAGCACGTAGAGGCCACATTTGTTTGTGATATGCAAATAAATGTGTAGAAACACATCGGTCTTTAGGTGAAAGGAATGCATTAATTTTAATTAAACGAGGTCTTAACGGTTTCAGGAGGGACTAGCGGTCCTGTCCTGGGAAGGGAAAGACTTTGTTTTTTTTTTCCCTGACGGTTAGTTTCTATGTTTCGCAACAGTTTTTTTTTTCCCCCCGCTCGCTAAAATGAAGCAGTTTTTTAAAATGTCATCCCGTCGTCTTCTCCATGAATGACCTCTGAGACAAAAGACACATTGGAGACCTTCCCGTGGCGACTGGATAAAGACTCAGAACATCACACATTTCTCTACAACCTTGAAACCATTCCAGGTTATTGTTATGTTGTCTGCTGGCTTTGAAGAGCCTCAACAGGGAATTGGCCTTAGAATGACAGAGTTACTTATGGAATGACTGTTTTCCCCGATCCGCTATTTAGAATAACTGTTCTTTGTCAAAATAATGTCCTCAAACATTTAGACTCTTCCACCAGCTCCAATCCCACAACTCAGTGAATTTCCTCACGCAGTAATTTTTCTTTTCATATATCCTCTTTTTGCTCTGATATGAGGTTGGTTACTACACTCTGAGGACTGGGCACGGATGATGTTTATTGTTTATTAAGACGTCAGCGACTGATATTTCAGGGCGCCGACAGCCATTACCGCCAGCCATATCAGCTTGGCCTGGGTGACGTTAGCCTCAGAGTTACTCTAAATACCCAACACTCCAGGCAGTCAGACGCTAGTCAACCGTTTGTCTGCGTTTTGGTCACTGGGATTGCAGGAACTCCAGTTAGGCCAGTCTCATGACCTTCATTCATCCTGACATTTTACCTTCCCAGTGTTGGAGGTGACGTGACATTTTGTCGAGGGCTGAGTGATGATTAAGCGATTGTAGAGGAGCTGGATGTGGGTTAGGGTTGCTAGCATTTTTAGCTGGCTGTTTGCTGTGGTGGCATACCGTGTGGTTAGAAGGTTGTGCTCATATAAACGCTGTGTTTTCCCAGTCTGGCCAATTTAATGCCTCAGATCTAGCCCTGTGGACGTGTCTGCCAAGGTTTGGAGGAATGATGTGGTGTGAACTGAGGAGAGGGAAGGAGTAACACACAAGGAGACCGCCACACAGGTCTGTGTGTACATGGAAGATGGAAGGAGTTTTCCCCCTCGGTTTTGATCATTTGTTCCATGACAGCAGTGTCTGTTTTCAGGGGCAAACTTGGAAGAGTGTCGGACCTGCGGCTGCGGCTTCTTGTTTTATGAAAAAATGACATTAAAAAGTGAAATCTGAGTCAGCGTTTTCCACCACATTGATGGGGAATCAGGCAAAGACTACTGCATAACACACACACACACACACACACACACACACACACACACACACACACGCACACACACAGACACGCACACACACACGCACACACACACACACACACACACACACGCACACGCACACACACAGACACACACAGACATGCACACACACACACACACAGAGACACGCACACGCACACACGCGTGCACACACACACACACACACACACACACACACACACACACACACAGAGACACGCACAGACACACACATGCACACATGCACACGCACACACACACACATGCACACGCACACAGACACACACACGCACACATGCACATGCACACGCACACACACATGCACACACACACAGACACGCACACACACACACACACATACACAGAGAAATGAGTAGACTCCATGCATGTAGGAAGCCTCTGTCAAAGCCCTGTTTCCAATTCATTTGGCTAATGATGCTTTATAGGTGCAGAGGCCATAAGTGAGGCTGAACCTCAGTTCTTCGACCGCAGGACTGCAGATAGACGGCTGTTTGAGAGGGCTCCCATTTTCCAAGACAAATGCTCGTAGGCTTTTCATGTCTCCACTGTATATAAACTTTTACAGCGAGCCCCAACCCCCCCTGCTCCATTATAAGGCTCAACTCAAAGCTGGAACTGGCCTTTTACCTTTTTTTTTTTGTTGTTGTTTTTTTTTTTGGTACTGAAACTGTTGCAGCTGCTATACAGATGTCTTTTCAACCCCCTCACCCCCACCTCCCAATGTTGAGATGAAGAATTGATTTGATGTATGAATACAACATATTTATTCATCAAAAATGTGATTAGGAGTGACTTTAAAAGCTTGGTGTGTGTGTTGTTTATACATGCAATTCATAACAGTTATTTTAAACTGTGCCGTACTCTAAATGGTTTACATATGGACTGCTACAATGCATCAGATTAAAAAATGGGATTCCCAATCCCTGCACTGGCTTTTTTTGAGGGGGGGGGGGGCCTCCATAATTTCCTCTGCTATAGGTCTATAATGTGATGGGGGGGGGGGGGGGGGGGGGGTTGTGTGTGTGGCAGAACAATCACAGCTGGTGTGTGGGTCCTGACTGTGTGGAATCACTGTGAGAGCTGATTTTTGGAGCTCTACCATGAATGACATGTCCCGAGGGAAGAACCACATGGCGGACGGAGACTTGGCTGGATGCTAATGTTTCTCTGTAGCTAACATGCAACAGGAGTGAGTCGGAGTTCTGTTTTTGTCCTGTCCTGGTTCAGTGTGCACATCCTCACGTGGGCCACGGAAAAGCATGAAGGTCCTTTGATTCTTTGCTTTTCTACATTTGAACTGTGTGTTGAGTGGGAATGTCTGCTGGAGTGACAGCGGTTCTTGCCCTCAGCAGTGCACTCATGAGACAGCCCTTACTCAGTCGTTTTGCCTGTGAAAAAACTCTAACTTACATGTCACGGCTTATATTTTGTGCCGACGACAGACCTGTTGGTCATCTGATAAACAGTTAGAACGGTTGTAGATAGATTATGTAGACCGTCGGTTTCAGTCATTTACTGATCACCGTTCACTGAAAAAGTCTCTGGAGGCCAAATTCTCTCTTTCCTGCTGAACACAGCACATTCTTAAAGAACATTCTCTGAATCATCGGTTCCATGGTCAAATGTAGTTTTGGGGTTTTCTTTTTTTGGCCAGTATGTTTTTCTCTCTCTCTCCATTGAGTTTTCCTTCCCTCCATTTCTCTCTCGCTCCTCCTGCGCCACTCCTCCTCCTCCTCCTCCTCCACCTCCTCCGCCATGTCTCAGTGAGGCACGGGAAGGCAGCTGCGGAGTAAATTAAGACCATGTGCGGAGCAGGATTGTAGCAGCCCACAACCGCTCACTCAGCCCAACCTCCCAGTTTACACTTTCAGACAACAACAAGCCTAATGCTCAGCTCTCAGAGACAGGAGGCTCCTGTGGATGGGGTTTCCTGGCTTTGCCCATATAAGGGAACAACCATAAACACGGCCTTCGGGAAGAAGTTAGACCGTCTGGCTCGATGTCTATCTTAATTTCTCACATTGCAAAAGTGAAAAATAAAAATACGTGTCATACTTTGGGGGTTCTCAGCTGATTTCTGTTTAAGGCTGTAGAGTGCGAAGGCAGACCGGCCTCATTCCTGCGCTCAAGTCTGCGTGGATGCCAGAGAGAGGCCAGCTTCCTGTCAGCTGACCAGCTTTGCTTTCATTATGTCTGCAACATTGGCGGGATCATAAAACCTCCCTAATTCCCTCTGTGAGCCGTAATGGGGGACAGCTTTGTTTTTCTCTGATCTTGGGCCACATAGTGTCTATTTCTCTTAACTGCTACTGGGAAACAGTGACGGAGAATGAGAGGCAGGTTTGTTTCATATTAGAAATACTGTATCTCTCATTCTCTCCCTCTGAGCCAAATATCACAGTTAGGAAGCATATTCAATCACTTACACTCTATTACAGCGTGTGTGAGCTTTGGTTTTTGAGTTCTCTTTGCTAGCATGTTAAAAAAAAAAATGGAGTATTAATTTTAAATGTATTGAGGCATAAGTTTTCAAGATTAAGATCTATTAAACCTTAAGTCTTTCACACTGCCTTTCCCATTAAGATATTTCAGTGAAATTACTTTAAATGTTAAAGTCAATTCTCAGTAATTAACTTTGCTTGCGGCAGGGCCCTTATTCACGCTAACCGTACTAGATGAATGAAGCGAGTGTTTCGACTTTCGCCTGGTCCTCTTAAACGCTGATATGATTTCCCCAGCAGTTTGTGGGTGACTATGAGGATATGTTCTCCAGAAAATGGATACAGATGGTTTTATTTTAGCAGAGAGAAAAAAAACCAGCACGTGAAAGTAAATTTAGGCATGACAATGAAGATTGCCAACAACACCACTGGTCTTCAACATGTGTGTGCAACTGACTAACCCTAAGACACTCACCCTTGTACTTCCCCTGCAGGACTTCTGTTTGACTTTAAGGTTATGTGTTTCATGTGTCAGCAGGATAAACAAGGTAAAGCAATGCTTACAACAACAACAACAACAACAACAACAAAAGCTCTTTCACTCACCACCCAACTGAGGTGAAGGCCAGAGCTTTACCTCTGTGTTTTTATTCTTTGTGATTCCAGCTGATTTTATACAACATAAATATTTCCCTCTCGACATCAGAGGCCTGTGCATTTTTGGACGTCCCCTCCTTCCACAATGAAGTACTTCTTAAGCGCAGGAAATGACCTTGCCTATCCCTCTACAAACCAAACAGGCATCCACCCTGAGAGGAAAAAAGAGTAGTGGTGCGTGTGGATTCCCTGACGGGGGCAGGTTTGTGGTTTGTGTCTGCTCACTCATGCTTTTTGTGCAAAGCCGGCGGAAGCAGCTTCACAGCCCGGAGCTGTGAGGCCCAGTCGAGGGCTTGAGCCCACGCCACAGGGCTTTGGAACCTTCAGCGCCAAATCCAACCCTGAATAGAAGCTTTAGACATGAGCTCAGAGCCTGTGCTGCCATGCCATTACCTCAGCAATGCAACAGCAGAACAGTTTGTTCTGAGTCCAGATGCTTTGCTCTGGGGATAGGTCGGGATATTGACCTAATGAAAAATTCTCGACACGTCAGAGGGAAATCCTGGTGCATCCAGAGAGAGAGAGAGAGAGAGAGAGAGAGAGAGAGAGAGAGACAAGTACAAGCTGATGGTCTTTCTTTCTCTTTTTCTCCATCTTCTCCATCAGATGATAGATGTTAGATGAATAATTTCTCACTTTGCCTGTTTGTTTGGATGAGAGAACAAGCAACGTGCATAGTGTGATGGGACTCACATTGCACTCTGTAAGAGTTTGTAATTGAATTTGTCTGGGCTGTACTCCTCGAGAGTGCTTGTCTTTGTAACTCAGGGAAGGCATAACAACAGGTCAAAAGTTCTCCTGTGTTGGCCATAGAGACACAGACCAAAAAGAAAAAAAAAAAAAAAACACACATGCAGAGGTACTAAACCGCTAAACACGTCAGAGCTACAGAGATTTATAGAGCTTTCACGCAGGCAGGTGGAGAATACAAACAAGATGGAGCCGTAAGAGATGTTTCCCCTTCACGGGGCAGTTGCCACGACAGCCGGTGTAGTGCAATAATAAACATGATTTTTTTTTTTTTTCTGATTTAATTATTTTTTCAGATTCACCTGCTTTTGATTTGTTCCACCTCCAGCCATGCTGGCTATACTGGCCTTCATCATCCTCTTCCACATTGTCTCTATTTTACTCCTCTTCATCGCGACCATAAAGAATGTAAGTAATAACTCTGTTCATGCGCGTCCTGTTGATTTACTTGGGTCTGTAACTCTATTCTAAATCTCTCAAGCGGACTGGCCAAAATATCTATTTTACAAATTCACAAATGCTCTCTTAAGACTTCACTTTTTAAATCATTTTTGTTTGTTCTGTTGGAGTGTGTTTTTAATGTTTTTTACAGTTAGAGGGACTGCTTCATGCTAAGCCAATTATTGCAACACTGTTTGCAATTAAACTGACCGTATTCGACAATTATGCTCAACAGAGTCAAACTGCAATAATTTTACCAGTGAAACTAGTGTGGAAATTATGGAATCAGAAAATTATATTGGGGCACATTTTCCGTGAACATCTGAAGACTTTGAAGGCTCAATACATTTTAAGGTTCAGTAAACTCACAGACTAATCTGTTTTCAGTCTGATCATATGTCTAACATAGTAGTTTATTGTTTGCAAAGATGCGTCCCTCTAGGGTCACGGTAAATTGCCAAAACTATGAAAAAAATATGATGATCCAACTTAAATGTTCTCACACTCTTGAGGGTAAAAAGTTGTTGGTTTTAAAACTTAAGTGCAATTCAAGAACATTCTCTCTCCTTTTGCTCTTTTGTACTCTAACTTTATTAACTGAAGAGTCACATTTGATAAACTGCACTTTTAAAACGTGCAACTTCTGACCACGTTAAATCAACACTACAGCAAGTGATCAGTTAAGGTTTCTGATCTCTAACCTGTAAACTGTTTTGAACAGTTTGAATTATTTTTCCAGTTTTGGAATAGCAATATGTGCTAAAGTGATCTGTAAACCTTATTAAACCTGTTGACGTTACACTTCAGAAAGCTAAGATCAGAGAGAGAATAAGTTTACATGAGCTCAGTGTCACTGTAAATGTAGGAATTTGGCCTTTTAGAAGTTTTGTTGGAGCTGAAAACGATAAAGTGTAAAGTGTGTCATCGTGACCGGCTTCTCTTCTCCAGGCGTGGTGGGTGACGGATGGTGTGATTTTCCAAACTGACCTGTGGTACAGCTGTAATTCCACAAAATGCTATGAGATTCCGAACAGTGCATCCACGACAGCAGGTAAGCTGCCCCAGAGCTCATCTCCACAGATACCCATATCCCCATGCATCTGGAGCCTTCTATCACATGTGAAGCTTTGGAGCAGGTTGAAGCAACGTGGCCCGATAATTTAGCAAGACAAACCTATCCAATGCTAAGGGCCCAACAAGAGGGTCCAGGTCTTAGCTTCGGCCTGTCTGGTTGGGAAGATCTTTCGTTGGCTTTTCAGTGTTTTAGTGTTTTAGGTCACCATACAAAATAGGAAACTGTACAGGTGGAGTACTGATGTATGATCATATGGGTGATGATATCCATTGCTTTCCATGCCAACAGGCTACCTCCAGGCTGTCCAGGCCACAATGATACTCGCCACCATCTTGTGCTGCGTGGGCTTCTTCGTTTTCATCCTGCAGCTTTTCCGTTTGAAGCAAGGCGAGCGATTCGTCTTCACTGCCATCATTCAGCTGCTGTCCTGTGAGTTTTCACTTCCAGATGCTTGAGTCAAACTCTGATGCCCGAGTCAAAGTTTATTCTCAGATACCTTCACATGACTAACCCACAAATTATCCTATAAAGTTCGTCACAGCAGGTCAACTGTACTCTGACCCAAACCCCCCCCCCCACTGCCATAGAAGAACATAGATGAGTCAGTGTTAAACTCAGAATAGCGTGAACGCTGACGGACCGACGTCTAATGGGCCATGTGCTTCCCTCCTCAGGCCTGTGCGTGATGATCGGAGCGTCCATCTACACGGCCCAGCGCACGAGTTTCCAGAGCACTGAGTTCTACAAGGGCAGTTACGGCTATGCCTTCATCTTAGCTTGGGTCGCCTTTCCAATGACTCTCATCAGCGGCCTGATGTATCTAGTGCTGAGGAAACGCAAGTAAAGCACAACAGCCCACCTCATCAGCTGACACCAGCTATGGCCTCCCAGCTCACGTCTGAGTCGATTTATTTTGTAAATATACGTTTTTTGTTGTTGTTGTTGTTGTTGTTTTGTGTGTAGTTCAAATACATTGCCAAAAAAGAAAGGCTATATAAAAGGAGAGCAGAGAAACTCTTATATTAATCGTAGCATTACTGGAAAAATCTTAGTAAGAAGTAGAAGTGATTTTGTTTTACGATTTTTAACCCTTTTTGTGTTTGAAGTGTCATTCGTCGATCCCGTCAGTGAAGATGTGCTATGCTGTGATGAATGGGTTTTAAAACTGGGAATCACATGTTCAGACTTGAAAATGAAAAATTCACAGAATACAGCTGTTTGACTCTGAAATGAAACAGGAGAAAATCAGGAACAGAGTGGAACCACTAAAGAAAAACAAAAAAAAAACAACAAAAAGCAAAACAAAACCATTGTTGTAGTTTTACATAAGAGATAGCATCTGGTGAAACATTCTAGATTGGTCTTATTCTGTTTAATATATGTATTGATAAATATAGATATTTCCTGAACAACAGTGTCAGGTATTAGACTGACATCTGCAGGTAGACCTACCAGCAGATGGGAAAAAAAGAAAAGAAAGAAAGAAAAGAATCAAAAAGAAATGAAACAGAAGTCGTGCCACCGTGTTTTCTTGGGCACTTGATCATACTTGAAGCTGAACAAATTGTCAAACTTAGAGTTAGCCTGTGTGTTGATGCTTCATTTTGTTTTGTGAAATAGTCAGTTTATTAGGGTTTTTTTCTATTAAAATAATAATAATAATAATAATAATTATTATTATTATTAGATTTAATACTTTATTGTATTGCATGTTTTATTTTAATTGCAGCATTTAGTGTAATTTCAATATTGAAATCAATTACAGTTTGTAGTTCCATTTGTTATATATTATTGAAGTAGAACAGAAACTGGAAGAGGTGTAGAAGGTAACACAGGGAATTAGAGGGTTTTTTTTTTTTTTTAAAGTTTTGTTTTAAATCAGTCAATGGAGGGTTTATAATAACAAACCAAAGCAAAGCGATGTCAGTCTATGTGACTACCTTTTGTAAACAAGAACATTTCATTTTTTTTTTTTTAACTCTTTACCAAAGAGGACATGGAGTGACCCCTCCCCCTGCCTAAAAAATAAAAACAAAAAACAAAATACAACAGGCGATTTGGATAAAAAGCTGTATTTATTGTAGACTAATTACATTGTGTTGTTGTTCACCTTTTTTTTAAAATCAAATGAAGTATTATTTCCATTACTGAAGGCTTTTGGAATTGGAATGAAATTGCAATGGCAGCTTCTCTCTCTCTCTCTCTCTTCTCTTTTTTTTTGTTCTGCTCTGCTAACGTGTTCAGGTCTACTACATCGCCTGTGTTTGTAGAAAGACTGATCCTAAAAAAAAAGGGTTCAACATGTTTATCTGTGGATTTAATTAAATGTATTTTACATTTTAAAGAAATGCTGTGAGTTGTGCTGTCATTTATTTGAGTCAGACAGACATCCACAGCTCTGGATTCAGTCCTCAGCGTCCCATGTTTTCAGTGAGAACCACACTGTTGAGGATTCCTGTGTTAAACCAACACATCTGCAGTAGTCATCAACACAGCAGACTGAGACAGTGGCTAACGCTACCGCCTCTCCTGTAAACGGCCAGCACAAACCTTACAGAAGGACCACAGACATGAGGAAGTCTGAGGCTAATGCCTCACCAATCACAAAGGCTCTGACCCTCTTCCAGTGAAGACTGAGCTGATAAAGTAACATCTCACCATGCAGTCAGTGGGGTACAACTTACAGCAAGAAATTATATTTCTGGAACTGTACTGGAGTTAAAAAACAAAACAAAAAACAAAACAAAACAAAAACATAAATATCTTTTATCTACTCCAAAGCCTAAGACACAAGGAAGAAAACATATGAAAAATCGACATGAGTCACTGAACTCAAAGAAAGTAAGCGTTTGTATTGACAAAGTAGTTCGTAAATACTAGCATCCCTCCTGACAATCAGTAGTGGTTCCATACAAAGTGACTTAAGTAAACATCTTTTGTGGTGTTCACGTCTTATCGTTTTAAAAAGCGGGCTGTTCTCTCCACTGCAGGACAGGCACGAGAGACAACCTGACACGTTCATTTGTGGTGGGGAATAAAACTCTGGATGTTACTGTACGGGCCGTAGCGTTTATAAATGTCCCTGCCCGCCACAGCGAAGCAAAGCCTTCTCCCCTGGGACACGCTCTTCACTGAACAGGCCATGGGCAGGGGCAGCGCTTTGATGACTCCCATGGTTTTCCACTCCGGGAAGGTGCCGTCCTTGTCCTCCTGGGTGGAGAGTAAGCAGTAGGAGTCCATGTCAGGAGCGAAGGGATCTTCCTCCGTCGTGGTCCAGAGCAGGCCCAGCTCCTGCCTGCCCGTGATCCAGGCCAGACGCAGGTCTAGCTTCTGCGGCAGGTTCTTGGTTGCTGCCACAGCTGGGAGCGAGGCAGGATGCAGAGTGTCAGGAAGAGGAGGTAATCTGGACCGCCAGTCGTCCTGGAAAGTTCCAGAAGGTCACGAAAATGAAACCTCCCACTGTCTATCTGCCCTCAGAGAATTTGCATGACTACGCTCTCACATTACTGGGAAAAGCACAGAGCGTTTAGGAGGTGAAACTTGCCTCTTGTGATGTATTTTGGTTCTTGTTACTAGAGAAAGACGCCGCATTTCCTGTAAAGGAAATTCATTTACATACATCCTCTGTACAGCTGGACAATCACCATTATAGAAAAAAAGAATTTAAGGCGCTTGATTATGACCTGGTGAAACACTGTGCGAGTTAGATGTGGTAGATTTGGAAGGTCCATTTCCCGATGATTCGGATGACTCCTGTTTGGGAGGCAGATAACACACAGTTCACGTGAGACTCTAGTTTTTGAGGCAGATAACACACAGTTCACGTGAGACTCTAGTTTTTGAGGCAGATAACACACAGTTAAGATGAGATGCTAGTTTTTGAGGGAGATAACACACAGTTAACATGAGATGCTAGTTTTTGAGGCAGATAACACACAGTTAACACGAGACTCTAGTTTTCGCCCTGAGCTATACCTCCATTGAGTAAGTCCCCTTGGACAAAAAACACTAAATGTGAATGTAAACATAAACTGTATGAGTAAAGCTATTACCGGGAATGGCTCTGTTGGCGGTTCAGTGACAGATGGATCTGTTGCTGTCTCGTCTGATGGGAAAAGAAAAAAACACAAGCACAGCGTAAATGAGGAGTCATAGCTATTGAAGACACTGCAGGATGAAGACACTGGAGTCAGAGTCAGTGTACCATGTGAGGCTGAGGCTGGCGGACTTTGACTCTTCACCCTCTGCACCTTTGGTGCCTGAGTTTCCGCTTCTCTCTGTGATAAAGTGACACGTGACGTTCAGCGAAAAAGCCGTATCACCGGACGCTACGTGAAATAACCAGACACGTTTAGGCTGAACCTGAGAGACGGGTAGGCACCTGTCCTGCAGACAGCCGACTCGGAGCAGAGGAATGACAACCATCTTCCTGTGGTGGACCTGCTTCACCAGAGAGAACTGAGTGAATAATGCTTATAGTCAGACGGATTCTGTACGGACTGTCTTACGCTGCTCTCCATCCCAAAAAGCTATTTACCGCTGTCCTCCTGGGTGAGGTCTACCACCTGCTTCTTTGACCGCTGAAACAGAGCACAGTTAAAAGAAAAAAACATCAGACAAACCCCTGATGCTACAAGGACAACAAACAAACAAACAAACAGACAGACAGTCAGACAAACAAACAAGCCGCTTACCAAACTTTGCCAGAAGCCCTCTTTGGGCTTCCTAACAGGCAGCCCCTCACTGCTGACGCCTGACAGAAGAAAACAATATGACTCGGACACTAGTGAGGAAGCGGAAAAAGCTTACATTAAAGATTTGTATTATTATTATTATTATTATTATTAATAATAATAAAAAAAACACAGACACGATTTAAACAAACCTGGTGAGATGGCTGATGTGCTGTTCCTGGGGGTACATTCACTGACTAAATTCCTGTGTAAAATAGTGTCTTAAATCAGAACATGCCGTGGTGTGACCTCTTTCTGTTGACCATACTGCACAGTCAGATTGTGGTTAATAATACTTATCAGAGGAGCACCTCGGGCTCAGAGATAAAATGTCTACCACATCATCAGACAAACACAAACACACACATTTGCTACCTTTAAATGGTTATCAGTTAAAGAGAAAATATGAGTTTTCAAAGTGAGGTCTAGAGGCTTGTCCCATGAGTTCCTGGGTTCTGCTGCAGTGACATGTGCAATGAATGTGTGTACATGCACATGAATTTTTAACACTGTGCATCTAACCACCAGAAAAACACGGAACAATCCATTTTTTCACCATGCTCCAATGCTTAGAACTACGCCACACGCATATTCAAACACATGTGTCTCTAAACTGAATGAATTTACAGAAGAGTGTGGCTGAACTATTCCAGCCTGGATAACAGTGGTTTTAGTGTCCACTGCCAGCACTCAGTTTCTGTGCTCCAGAGAGACTCATACTAAACACAATATCAACATTTCACACAAGGAGCACGATGGAACAGTAGTTTTAATCATGTACTCACTCAGACTGGTACAACAGTCAGCAGAGCACTTGGTCAAAACGTGGTGTAAAACAGATCATTTAAAAAAAAAAAAAAAAAAAAAATGAAAGTGTGACCCAAAGCGTTGGTGACCACATACCTGGGAAGACTGAAGTTTGTCTCAGAACCTGACACTGTTTGGCTAGAGGGAACAACTGGCCCCGTGGGTGTCTGTTCAAACATAACAGTAATCCACACAATGATTAACTTACATACAGACATAAAAAGGAACAATGGCACATTGTAATCTGGTCTCTCAGACTTGTAGTGTTTTTTTCTACATCACTGTCTCTTAAAGCTCTCAAAAGAGACCACAAGCCATGTCAACTTAAGCCTGTAGGCCGGAGAGAGTAAATCCTTTTCAACTAGTGAAGTCACTCTGCCTGACAAACAAACTGTACAGCTTTGACAACAAATATATATAGATACACACACAAACATATATATACATACATATATATATATGAGAGAGAGAGAGAGAGAGGGGGACAGGGAGAGAGATAACAACCCTAAAAGCTGAGACCTCCGAATCAAAAGCCAATAACAGAAACTCCAGACAAATAATTCGTCTTTAGAGACTTGAATTACTCCATCTTGATAATACAGACAGAGGTCAGAAGGTCAGAGGGTTACTCAGACTATTGGCGGTGCTATTTCTGTGTATGAAGGACCAGTGTGGAATTTAAATGGGCAGTTTCTGTGTATGAAGGACCAGTGTAGAGTTTAAACGGGCAGTTTCTGTGTATGAAGGACCAGTGTGGAGTTTAAACGGGCAGTTTCTGTGTATGAAGGACCAGTGTGGAGTTTAAATGGGCAGTTTCTGTGTATGAAGGACCAGTGTAGAGTTTAAATGGGCAGTTTCTGTGTATGAAGGACCAGTGTAGAGTTTAAATGGGCAGTTTCTGTGTATGAAGGACCAGTGTGGAGTTTAAATGGGCAGTTTCTGTGTATGAAGGACCAGTGTAGAGTTTAAATGGGCAGTTTCTGTGTATGAAGCACCAGTGTAGAGTTTAAATGGGCAGTTTCTGTGTATGAAGGACCAGTGTGGAGTTTAAATGGGCAGTTTCTGTATATGAAGGACCAGTGTGGAGTTTAAATGGGCAGTTTCTGTATATGAAGGACCAGTGTAGAGTTTAAATAGGCAGTTTCTGTGTATGAAGGACCAGTGTGGAGTTTAAATGGGCAGTTTCTGTGTATGAAGGACCAGTGTGGAGTTTAAATGGACAAAATCAAGGAGATTTTTCTCTTGTTCTGAGAGGAGAGAAAAAGTACCTGATGCTGAGTGGACAGCATTCCCTCTGATTTCAGTCTTCTGACATAAGCAATGGCCGCATCTCCCCTCCGTTTCACCTTCTTTACATGAGCCTTCAATTAATGACAAAGAATGAGCCAAGCATGTTAACAAAGACACCTACAATGTCGGGAGAGGAAAAAAAAAAAAAATCGATGTCTAGTTCGGATGACGTACATCTTTATGTTTCTCCTCTGTCACAACACCAACCTCACGCTGTAAACGGCAACAGCAAAATGAATAAACTCACACCAAACTTATTTACGCCACATAGGACCAAAAAAAAACCCCCAAAAGCGGCTTTAACATTTGTCTCCGAAACTGCAGGGGTAAGCCATGTGAATGAGCATTGGTCTGGATTTGTCAGGACTTAATCTGACTCAAGCACTCACTTCCAGGCTCTGGATTTTTGCAGCGTATCTGGAGATACTCTCCATCTCCTCAATTCTTTCCATTACATCCTTCATCAGGCTTTCAGTCCGTCTCAGGGCAGCGCGGACCTCTTCTGAAACAGCCTCTCGAATCTGTAATTACACACGACGGTATAATCAAGAACAGATAATGATCTATCTTTTCATTTGATAGCAGACAACTCCAGTGAAGGATCATTAGCACTGAGGAGATTACTTGCACATTGCTTTGTAGCCATATCGCATTAAAACATCTCTGGAGGAGTTCCGAGGGGAATTTGACAAATGTTACCTCAGTTTTGGAGTACTTATTTCCACAGGCAGCTTTGTGGAAAGCCACCGCTGGTGCGGCAGTTCCACTGGACTGGTCTTCTCTTTTCCTTTTCATGTCTGAGGGGCAGTTAAAGAAACACAGTGTGTGCGGGTTGCATATGGACAAACGTACACATATGAGTTCGAATATTTTAATCTTAAGAGCGTGACTATTTTTAACCTATAGTTGAAACAGCAAGACTGAATGGAAAACTCTTTCAGAGGTGCCTGAAACACAGTTTTGTTTAACGGACCTGAATACTGAGGAGGTGCTAACGTATAACACTATCTCTTTGGCCGAATACTGAATCTACTTACTCTCCAGAGACGGCGGCTGATTTGCTTCACTGATGTAATTAGTTATTCCATAATACCATATGAAACATATTAGGCATAATTATGTTTTAGCATAGCACTTGGTTTAGCTAGTATCCCCGATGCTGTCATCTACCAGAAACTGGCTAACCGCCGCGGAAATAAGTGCTTAGAAAACTAGCTACAAACATTACAAGATAAAAATTTAACAGTGTGACTTCACCAGCAAAAGAGAACGTACCGCTGTCGATAATGTCAATTCTTGCAACTAAACCAGGGCACTGAGGTACATGCTGGATCACCCAGAAAGCTCCAAAGTTACTATGGGCAACAGAACTAATATAGATACTTTTGTTAGTGTAAAATCACTGTTGAAGACAAACCTAACTAGCGTAAATTCACACGACCGATCCATGTTATTTTATAAGGAAATCTTCGGTGCACAGTGGATAATATTCGCACTCATAACATTAAGCTACTTCTTAACACATGTATGCAGCCACAGCGTTCTAAGACTTACCAGATTCTTATAACATTTTACTGCTTAGAACGATTTCACCATAGTAGTCACGCGGTCACACACGTCCTGGTTTGTCTGGAGAAGTCGAATCAAGGGGAGGGGTTCCACACAGGAGCCTCATTGGGCAAGTAGTAATCTCGACCGGGTTCTTTAATACTCTGCGCAACAGGGCCCTGTGGAGATAACACCTTTTAAAGGTCTCAGTTCGGGGGATGTTGCAGGATGCTATAGAGTTTAGTGTGCTATAATGCTTCGCTATATATGCCCTTCACATTTTCTCACCCCCGTTCGTTTATAGTGACACTGTATGTTTTGATGTCTATCGACACCAGTAGATGGGACTAAATGGTAAACTCCTTGAATGTTTATAATTATGACTATATTATTGAGTTATGTGTAAATAGGTGAACAACGTGGTTTTTCATCTGTTGTAAACTACTGCTTACAGTTCTCCAAGCGAAGAAAAAAAGAACGTCGTACGTTCGTAGCGCCACCCTGCGGTGATGGTGAATGCCCAATTCACTTCAGCGCGCTCCTCAGTTATTCTTCACTTTAAGATGTCCTCTGTCCAGCGGTTTCACACTGATAACGTCTGTTGGCGGCCATGGAAGAAACTGTGCCGGTCAATATAACTGAACGACAATGACTTGAAATGTTATTTCTATAAATGCTATTTCTGAGTAAAAACGAGCAAACAGGAACCTCAACGATAGAAAGTAATCCCGACGCCAATAATATGACATGCATGTTTACATGCCAATAATACATTCGTTTATCATGACTGAACTCAAATTAAATTTGCTATATACGATCACGAATCGAAATGATGCTCGGTAATCAGTACATCATAAACATTATTGTATCAATCTGCTTAAAACCTGTATAAGTTTAATGCAGACTTTAGTTAAGTTACAGAAGTTCCATAATGGTTACGGTAAAAAAAAAAAATTAAATTAAATAAAATTTAAATACATTTAAGTGAGTTGCATATGGCGTCAAGGTAATAAAATATTGTTTCAGTCATTAGGGGGTAATACACTTCTAGCATGACTAACTTGCTACACTCAGCAAGTACACTTTTACAGCATTTTAACTGTCATATGACACGCAACCGTGGTCGTAACTGAGGAAGCTTCCAGAAAGCATATAAAGCTAGTCTACGTTAAAGCTACCAAATCGAAAAGGCGTCTCTATCCGACCATACAATCTTGTCACCTTCTTCCATTTATTTCATTGCCCTTGATCGACACATGGCACATTCACGTTGTAACTTTCGCTTGTTGAGGGGCGAACCAAACGACCTGCCAAAATTATACAGAATTCGGAGGTCGCAAGCGATGTTGCGTATTAATACATTAGGCATCGCATAAGGTGTTATACAGATGATATCAAACACATCCACGCAACATATCTTGACCAATCAGGGAAGAGTATTTGCTATAGGCCCGCATTATCACCTCAGCGCTGTTGTTTAGACCTCCTCATAGTTAATACAGAAAACTATGTGACGTCATATGATGAGGCATCGAATATTTGGGTCAAACGATGACATCGCAAAACACGCCAGTGGCATCAGCGCATGCACATTTAGTGCTTAACACCAGTTTAACAACAACAACAACCATAAACGTGTTGTCCCAGCAAAATGTCTACATACTTCTCAAAACAAGGCGTCTTTTCATAATACATGTTGTATTCTTGCCAGTTACACGTGTTGTAGACAAAGGAGTGAAAAACACCTTGAAAATACAATACTAGAGGGAACCATGGAATGGCATAGATGCTAAGGCACACCACACACAACACTAACACATTAAAATCATGGACAGGGTTAAACACACAACTCTAAAACTTAGCAGTACACCATATTGGGTGGATACGAATAAGACTCCATGACACACACACACACACACATATAGTTGTAGGTCTATATTTTGGTGATTTTATAGCTGTTTTTAGCTACCCCAGCAGGCAAAATCTTTAGCTAAAATAATTTTGCACTGCTATCCATTGACCTCACAATTTGCCACAGCAACGTTTTTAAAGAAATGTAACCAGGTTTTAACACTATTGCATTTGATGCACTTATTGTAAGTCGCTTTGGCTAAAAGCGTCTGCCAAATACCAAACTGTAAATTGTAATTGATTGCATTTCGCATTTAATCCAGCTTGCTGATTCAGTGATTGACATTCTTTGTCCAGTCTCCAGGGTTAATGAATGCTATTGGATCAGTGTCATGATGGGTTCATTTAATGATAAGGGAGTAAATCAGCAACTTATTAAAGGATGGAGGAGCAAGAATTCATAACTAACGAAAAAAGATAAAACAAAAGATAAAAGCAAAGAAGCAAAAAAAAAAAAAGTACGCTAATTGCATCTCACATTCTTCAAGACAGGAATACTGCGGTCGCGTATTCCCCCGAACTGAGACACACAATATGAGAACGAAGCACAAATCCCTCAGGGCTGAACAGAGAGCCCTTGCTCCAGATTGAATGATTGTTGAAATTACTTTTTTTTTTTTCTTTCTGTATATGATCAACAGTGCACAGGGGCTTCAGAGAAGGAGAGAACCCAAGTGAGGGTGGGGGGGTGGGCCACACTGCGAGGCGAAGAAAGGTGCTCTTGCGGCTTGTTCTCATTATTTTGACACAAGTGAAGAAACAGACGGTGGTAGGAGTGACGCAGACGTGCCGTGAGGACCGTGTCACACGTACACACCTCTCACAGACAGAGACTTTCATCCACAAAGACATAAAGGTCAAACATTACCTCTATGTACTCCGCATCTGCAACACTGGTCAGTTAATGAGTCAACCAGTTAGGCCCAGTTAGGCTCTTGCTCTGCATGTGGTGTGACTGGTCATTTCTGCCCATCTCTGAAGATGTAGGAGGAGGGCAGTTGAGTCTGTGAGTGGATGTACTGACAGTCTTCTTCCCTGACCAGGCCCCTATCTCCCATCATATATCATTACTATGTGCCATTCTTATTTCAGCAGTTCAACATTTGCCAAGAATGAGAACAGTAAAAGTTAAAGAGTCATCTCCACAAATGAAAGAAATAACTGAAATGACTATCCTGTTCACTTCAGTTTTATTTTAGGTATAATAACACCAGTTTTTAAGACTTTTTTTTTTTTTTTTTTTTTGCTTTTTGATTATGTAGCAGTCATATTGTAAGGCAATGAGATGTGACAAGTTGCCTGTGGACTTTCGGGGGGGGCGACGACGACGACAACGAACAAAACAAAAACAAAACTAAGAGTAGCTTTTCAAAGATTGCTCAGTGGAATGTGGTCTTCTATAAAGAGTGCTATAATTTTTCCTATCAACATTATTATCGTCGTTGTTATTATTATAAACAGCGCCCTGTCCTTATTAAAACAATTGTCCACAGTTTACTTGGCTGATTGCAAGCGGTACCTATCAGTCTGTCAGTCTATGTTAAGCTTGTATGTGCGGACAGGCCAGTAGTACTCAACAGCTTTGATCCTCCCCTAACCGCTGGAATTTGTCGGCATTTGGTAAAAGAACGTTTTTGTCAGAAATTTGGTTTCGTCACATAATATTACTGTTGCCGTCGTCTAAGAAATCCCACCATGTTTGCAATGAGCGTGCTTATGAGAAAAGAAAGCTTTGTTCTTTCAGGCAGTGGAATCGTCATCCGATCAATTTCATAAAGCCTAGTTACGCACTGTTGTCCCATTCATGAGATCTAGATACACCGGTGATGCTATACGCTATTTCTTGCAACTCCCTTTTCGTCGGCCCCTGGTCTCTCAATGAGAAATCGTGGGCAAGAACCTGTGTCTACAGACGTCATCTAAACAAAGCACTGCATCAATGAACGCCTATTTTGCCTTTATTTCCATTCGGTGCTCAGCAAATTTTCAGTTAATTGAGTGATAAAAACCCCGCACTACCGCTTCAAGCTCTGAATTACAGAGCATATCATTTGCTCATAAAATACGGAACAGGGACATGTTTTAGTGTTATTGGTGTTTCAGGACCTTTTCATTTTAATCTGAGTGCTAAACGACGCTCCTACGTTTTACAGATTCTATATACCCAGTAAAACCAAAGGAACGAGTGAAATGTCGATTATCGCATGAAAAAACCTCTCTACTATCCTTATCTAATCGATCAACCAACACGAAATAGAGAAATGCAGCTGACGTGTGTCTACTGTTATCACCAGCAATGGTGCACGAGCTCACATCTGCTCACAGTAGCCACAGAGGCAAACTGAACTGCACAGTGGATTCTGCGGAGAGCTTTGGCGCTGGCATGTGGAATTTCAAATGATGGTACGTCACTGGGAGGCAATCCCTGCCCGAAATGATTCAAATTACTGACAGACAGAGCCGAAGAATTACGCCGTAACAGTCAAAGACACCGCAAACTGAAACGAGGTAAAATCTTGGTAATCCATATCCCAAACTTTTGTGGTCTATCTGACAAATGCTCTGTTATTTCTGACCTTTTAGAGATGATAACTTTGAAGAGGTGACATTTCGCGTGACATTTTATTAAACGATGGCACGCGTCTGAGAACGTTGACCAAATTGAGTTTCCACATTTGATTTGAAGTTTTGCTGCATTGAGGTGCTGGAATTGTTTTCTTCTTAAGACGGTGCCTTGTTCTGAAATAGGGTGTAATTCTCATTTTCACCTTAAGGATGTGTTACTGACTGAGCCCCTCAGTTCCAAAGAAGCTGCGAGGAACGCAGAGTGGAGTGTGTGGCTGTCCTGTGGTCCTGCTGCAGAATCGCATATTTCCTATTTCTTGCGGATTCAACTGCCACCGTGTTTGTGTTGCTCTGGCTAGTGTTGGGAAAACATGATGCGAGGCAGAGAAAGGAATGTTCGTGGATAAAACGATGAATGCAAAAACAATTGGATTAATGTGATTCGTTGTTTTGGGGGGTTGAACTTGGGGATTCATCGGTGGGAATACTAATATATATTTCCAACACTACTGGTGAGCGGAGGACTATTGCAATGTCATCTAATACAACAGTTTTGGAGCTTTGTGGAAGAGGGATGCTGTGAGTACTGTATTTCTTTCTTTGTTTCTCACGTGAAAATACAATTCCATTTTCTCGCGCAACAGCGACGATATGCCTTTTTACGCATATACTCTCCAAACCACAGAACCGCGTAACAGGCACATAAATCACACATTTAAGTCTGTTTCTCCAGTATAACGTTCATCTGTACAATTGATCTTCTTTTTCTTGTAGATTCCTCTGTAATAGCCATAAACTTAAAAGACAAATTGCTGTACAGTACGATCCTGCACCATGGGAATAAGGGCTCTTCTAGATTAATAAAATCAAACGCTTTGATTGTGAAATGTATGTGCTTGATTAAACATCAAATGAAGACATTTTATTTGAACTGAAGTAAAAAATCAGCCCTTGTGTTTTGCTTCTGTTAATTGAACAGCTCCTATTTTACCTGTAAGAAAACTGGTGTCATGATCATGTGAGCGCCAAATCTCAGAGGCTAGAAGCACACTGTCCTGAATGATGTTCGCCTTTGCGGGTAAAAATAGAACAGAATGATGACCACCCAAACGGACTGTCTTGGTACAAAATAGCCCGAATGATATGGTGACTGGGCAAGGATGTACACCTGTATTTTACTGAATTTATGAGCACTGCATTATGTTGTCCAGTTGTTGGTCAAGTTTCAATACTTTAGGTCTTTATTTGGCGTCAAAAAGGTATTGAAAATGCAGCCTTCAGTAACATATCTTCCAAGGAAAGTCTACTTTGTTTCAGCGTAGCAGGCATACTCAACCATTCAAAAAGCCTCGAGTTTCGACACCCTCTGTCGTGTAATTGTGAAATGTAACGACACTATCCATTCCAGCGGAGGAGCGCAGATGCGTTAAGGACGACGATAGGGGTCGCACTTGTATAATGATCGTTTTGGGTAACTAATAAGGACTCAAAATGAGTATATCTCCTAATAGTTTCTTGCATAAGCACATCTCACGTTTAGCGAATCTTGATCTTGACTTAAAATAAGATTTTCGGGGCCCAATTCCCGATAAAAAACAAAACAAAACAAAAAATCCCCAGGAAATTCATGATTTAATTTTTCAGCAATACCCAACCTATAAAGTCTATAATCTCTCTCTCTCTCTCTCTCTCTCTCTCTCTCTCTCGTCTTATTAATGGGGATAGTAAGAAACAAAAACTCCAAATACATTACAGTTTAAACAGACACATTAAACACACACCTCCTGCCAAAACACATCACCAGGTTGAGGCCAGGTCATTAGCTTCAGTTGGGTTATTCTGGTATGTGGAACAGGCACGTGAAACAGATGGTGAAGAGTGGAGCACAGCACTGACGTTGATTTGGGGGAATTTTGTCGAGGGACTAGCTCAGTTGGTAGCCCCCCCCCCCCCCCCAAAAAAACCCAAAAACAAAAAAGAAAAACAAAACAAACAAAAAACAAAACAATCCAAACCAAACAAAACAAAGGAAAAAAAACCACATACGAAGAACCAGGAATGCTCAAGGACATTTCCAAAGGTACTCTTACTTTCAGAAAAATTTAAACATTATTATAAAATAATAATTATTACTCTCAATCAAATCCAACCAGGGACATTAAAACGACTGAGATGGAACAATTAGCTCCCAAGAGTAGCAGTTTGATCTGCATTCATGAGGGCGTCGATGTTTTCATGCCTTTCTTTTCATAGTACTTTTATGGCAACCCCATAAATAAGCAACAAAAAGTATCCTGTAATAACGCATTTCACCATGGCAAAAGATGAAAGCCATACTTTGATGTCACATAACGGTCTTCCCAGGATTCCATTACTGTTCTATCCCTAAACCTTAGTTAGCTTTTATTATGTTTGTTTGGATTGTAAATTATGCTTAATACACCATTTCTAACTTCGAAAAAAAGCAGATCTTAGCCCCTGATTTTCACTTTGCGTGTTAGCTAAAAGCAATGATCCGTGCATACGCAATTGGATTATTTCAATGGCATATCATTTGTCTGTATTTTATAAAAGTAAAGAAACTCGAACAGCCTCTGCGCCATATGGTGTTCTTTGGAAAAACGCATGGTTCGACTGGCATTGCACCTGCTCGCTTCATACACATGTAGGCCATACACTGCTTTTCTGAGGAAGGAGAGGGCTTGTTCTGGGTACTCTCCCACACAGTCAATCCAAAGGCTCGTAACGCGATGATGTCAACACTCTTCTCTTCTGCTCCGCTGGCCACTCAAATTCAACGTCACATGGAATCTTCGTCATTTAGCATTTGCGAGGCAGTTCATCGCCTAAATTCTTAAAATGGGTTACAAAATGGCCATTTGCTGTACCGGTTAAATTCCTGTGAGGCAGACATAACTTCGTAAAGGAATGAACACGGCAAATAATAAGTCAATAAATTATCAGACTCAAATAAAATGGGGGGGGGGGGGCAAAGCGGAGAGGCGAAGCTCTGTATTCTTGGCTCAGTGCCATTCAACGCTTTCTCACGCTTGTGACTCACACGGTTACAGAGGCATGAATATTAAGGGGCAGTTAAAGGAAAACTTTAAGGCTGACATCATTTTTTAAAATGCATATTTTTTAACAGGGCTCTTTACACAGCAGGTTTATGTGTGCTAAACTCACTGTGTCGCTTACAATGGCTTTATATATTGACACACCACTGTCCCCCACTGCTTATTCCTACCTGTTTGTGTGTGTCTGATTATAGGGGATGAAGTCCAGAACTATGGGGTTTTCCAGGTTGCTACTCCTGGCGCTTCCAGCTTGCCTTGCCATTGTTGGCCTGTCGTACGCGGCAGAGAAGGTCCCCATACTGAACATTGCCGTGATCCTGGGACGAACGCGCTACATTTCCGACAGAGACATTCGGGCTCTGTGGAGCAAGGACGATCCCATTGACGTCAACGTGGTGACCCTCCTGGTGAACGAGACCGACCCCAAAAGCATAATCACCCATGTCTGTGATCTCATGTCTGGGACCAAAATCCACGGCGTGGTGTTCGGGGACGGCACCGACCAGGAAGCCATTGCACAGATTTTGGATTTTATCTCCTCCCAGACTTTGATACCCATTCTAGGCATCCACGGAGGTTCTTCTATGATCATGGCGGACAAGGTAAGCCTCCAGCACAACAAACGCCGCCCCAGCTCTGACACTTCCTTGCCTCTTAGCGGCCAATGACTCAAGGGAGGATCAAGTACACAAATCATTCTGTTCATAGGGTTATCTGTTTAATTCTTTTGCTGTAATACCTATGTCTAAATTCTAACTAGGAGGCTCATTGTTGCTTCTCAGGTTTAACCTGTGATAGTCTCACAGACTGTGTGTTATTTAGCCATTGGCACAGCCAACATTCTGCCTGTTGAACAGTAAGTTCTTGTGATGCAACTCGGCGTTTCCTTATGAAAGCCTTCAGCTGAGACTCGACTATTAATTAGATAAGCAACATGTTTGAGCTTTGATAGACCGACCTTATCTTCAGTGAAGACAATACGTTTCATTACACATTTCAGTGTCTGACATATCTTTTCTCAAAGCACAGCACGTTCAGTTCGTTTCACCTCCCTCCACTGGGCGCCAGCAAACAGCTTACCTTTATGTCATTTTGGTTTGGATCTTCTGAGACAGTTCTTCTTTCATGTCTTTGACATTAGTATCAGTGCACCTTTGAAAGAGGTTGACCGTCGGAAAAGCTCCTCTGGAGTGTGAGATGTTGCACATCAGTTGTCAAG
The DNA here is from genome assembly GCF_902362185.1 of Chanos chanos. NCBI lineage: Eukaryota > Metazoa > Chordata > Actinopteri > Gonorynchiformes > Chanidae > Chanos > Chanos chanos. The sequence goes on along the minus strand of NC_044507.1, from coordinate 21,432,043 downwards.
CAGACAGCCGTGTTCGAGCCTAACTCTAGCTGCAAAGGCAGAGAGGGAATAATTTGCTGCTCTGTTGGCTCTGGCCTGCTCTTATTACCTGCAACTAGCTGCACACCTGGGTTGATTCTGACTGAAAAGGGAAAAAAAAAATTCCCTTCCATAAGCTGGGCCATTGCAAAGCAGCGTAGTCTTTTTTATAATCCGCTGTTTCGCATGAGTTCGTCCTGCTGCCGCTACAGAATATGTTTACTCGGCCAGCGCTCTGAACGTCCTGCTACATCACATGAATGAATAAAAAACATCTGACAAAAAATACACAGGGGAGTTACTTCAGCACTCAGATGAAGTCATTTCACAGCATCTAGTCTTCTCTGCCCTCTTTAATGAGGCAAATCTGGGCTCTTCTCCACTATCCATTGGCGTCTATATGTCTACTTTCGCTGAATTATGTATTATACGCTGGAATTATACACAATACATTATTAAGCAACTCAGCAAACTTATGTGAATGCATATGACAAGCAGCCTACTCTATCTCACATTGCTTTCCATATGCCATGACATGAAAGCATTTCCATCTCTGATGTTCACGTGTTGGCTTGATTTATCTATTGCAAAAATCAAACTTTTTTTTTTTTGGGGGGGGGGGGGGTGCAGGGGGGTGATTCTTCACATGGTCAGATTGTGTCTTCAGACAATGTGGAATTTTACCACACACCTTTTCACTTCACAACAAACACCAGCACTGTCCAGACGTCCAGTGACAAACTAAGTGTCGTAAGCTTTGGTATTGATCACTCTTTGGTGTGTGTGTAAAGGAGGATAAAACGCCATTGATCTGAGGCCCTTTTCTCTTTTTGTATGACCATACATGGCTAGCCCACTGAGAGGATAAATTACACAGACACGGTAATAAATGACCAGCTCCTCTGACAGGTTTCAGTTTATTTAGTGCCGATATAGAAAGCTCTGGCTTCATTAAATGTGCAGGTCATTGATGCGTGTCATGGCGTCCATTGTTTTATGCCTTCGCATGTGATGCTCTCCATGCGTGGACACGCGCTGTGGCAGTTCGTTTCTGAAGTCTGGAGTGACAGAGATATTGACATTGAGATTCTTTGCCTTGTAAATCTTCTGCGTGATGCGGCATGTTTACTGCTCATAGTTGCGGTATTGAAGTAAGCAGGTACAAAAACCGGACATGACAAACCGACGCGGAAGGTCATGCGGCTGCCGTAGGTTTAGCCATCCACCGGTTTTCCCATTTTTTGGTCTCCAGAGGAACACATATAATGCGCTTATCTTGTTTTACTGTCTGTCACATTTGGTGGGACGATTGATTCTGAAATAGCAGAGCTGTCAGAATATTTTCTAATTATGAGCTGATTGATGTATTTTGTTCTCCACTGTGCCCAGGCTGTTTATTTAGACTATGCTGTTATCAACGTCTTACACTGAAAAGGACTCATCATTTTTGTCTTACTCAGTCACTCTAAGCTGTGGTCCTGTAGTTATTATGATCTTTATATGATTATTTGCCTTCATCACCATGTAATGTTCTTAGGGAAGACGTTTTTCTAATGTACAGAACAAAGCAAATTCACCAGTGTTAAATTAACACTGAGAGTGTACATGTATGGGTCTACTTGGACTCAAGCTTACACTCTCAGAGTTAACACAACGCTGATGAGCTCGGTTTGTATAAAGCTGACAGCATTGAAATCCAGCCTTTTGTGTTCTGCTGTGATCTGTTGGGTTAAGATTGAATATGTTGTTGGTCAGTGTGATGTTTAAATCCTTCATGGACAAACCTTCCGCTATAGACTGAGAATTATTATTGGAAGGTAGGTACTATAAGTTTGCCACAGTGAGAATCAGAGTGTAATACAGTCCTAACAGGTTGGAAATGTCAGCCACAAACAGCCTAAACATGCTCTTCCACCTAAACTCTGAGGACAGTGGGAAAGGATTGTTCCATTGCTGCAGTGTGCTGCTTTGAGATATCTTTGACCTAATTACTGACTAACGGCTGAATATGATGCTTTGTGCATATGACAGGGCTCTGCTTACAGGATTCTGATTCTGCTGGCTCCCATAAACGCTAACTTTTATTGGGTGACTGTAATTCTTGCTCTCACACTAAAATAGTTTTGGATGCGTTGTCTCACTCGATTTTGGGTTACGGGTTATTATGAGGCAACCCAACCTCCGAGCTGTTCAACGGATAGAGAGGAGTTCGTGAAGAACCGGACAACAGTGTTGCTAGGTGACATGTATTTGTTGTGATCCTGATCAGAGCACAAAGTGAGACCACTCCGTTCTAGACCAATCTGTCAGTCTTTCAGAAGCAGTGGCAAATTCCAAACACATTTCATAGTCAGGTCTATGGAGGACAGAGAAATATCTCTTCCAAAATAGTTTTTCTTTTCTTTTTTTTCTTTTTTTTCTATCAAGATCTCAAAACCACTTAAGTTGTTTGTGTTTACTGCTGAGGGAGTCTGTGTATGAATGCTTGTACAATAAAGTGCTTTCTCGGACGAGAAGTGGCTCTTTAGCATTCGTGTGGCATCAGCTGTAGTTTGAAATAAAGGGGCTGGTCCCCTTGCTGAGCCTCTCTAAACATGAACAGGAGCAGTATGTATGGGCTTTGGGTGTTCTCGCTTAAACATGCTTAATGATTTAGCTCTACATTTCCTCTGACACTTGTTTTTTTTCCCTTTTCTTTTCTCTTTCAGTCTTTCGGTGCTCATTCTGTGGCGACTGACAAAAAAAAGGTCATGGCTACTGTATGTATAATGTCATGCAGAGCTGAATAATCGTTTGACCCCAGCCTTAAGCAACATTTGAAAATGGAGCTGTCGTCCCCCTCAGTATGCGGCTCTCAGATGTATCGTAGACATATAGTAGAATTTGCCTCCAGGCCCTCTGAGGTGATGGCTTTTTTTTTCAATGCCGGGAGTTTTTCCCTCCTCCGTGCAGTTGCCCCCAATACAGTCACCGGTAATATCATTCTTCACTATCGTTCTCCAATAATATTGATATTCTGGAAAAACAGAAATATGGAACTATGGGTTAACAGCAGTCAGCTTGACATCAGTCTCATCTCGGGAGTCTGTTTGATTGAACGGTCATTTCTTTATGCCGACAACTCCGAGTGAAAAATGTCAGGCAACTGTGCAACCTCCAGCCACATTAACTGAGATGATCTCAGTTCAGCCTGGGGCTTTCTCTAATGAGCCTTTGGTGACTTGAATGCTTATGGTTCTAGCAGGATCAGTCAACAAATAGGTTTGTCATTCAAGAGATTAATAAACAAGGGAAGAATAGCAATCTGCTCAGCATCAATGCAGTTATTAAATTACTCACAAGCTGATCTATGGACAAAATGTAATTAGCCTTGTTGCTACCTGTCTCTAAGCTGAGATCCCTATGTGGCGATCAGTAACTCCACAACTTGAAGGTATAAAGATATATGCGCGTCGACTTTTTACCATGGTGATCATGTGTTTTGATGAACATAAGAGGAACTAATGAAGTTGCCTTAGAGCAGTGTATTCTGACATAACAGCTCCATTTAGATTCCTCTTAGTTGCCTTTAGGAAGAGCGGGAGAGTTAGCATTTTCTCATTTCTTTCATTGTTGTCAATAATTATAGTGTTGTTTGCAAAAAGAAACAGCCTGTGGAGGCATTGTTCCCATCAAAGACAACTGAGGACATCCAAACAAAAAGAAAAAAAAAGAAAAAAAGAAAAGAAAAGAAAAGAAAAAAGAAGAAAAGAAAAAAGAAGAAGAGGAAAAAAAAAGCTAAAACAAACAAAAAAAAAAAAACAGCCAAACCCTCATAACCACAGTAGAGAGGATGAGGTAATTGTGGGTGCACGTGATATTGGTGTTGAATAGCGATTCAGAAGTGATTAGCATGCCCTGTCCCCCGGGCCACAAGCCAAATTCATCTCCAGCACTATCACAGCAGTGCCAGAGTTTGGGCAGAGATGTGCAAACCTTCCTCAAGATTACGCCCCGTACATCTGCCGCAGACCTCACAGGGATGTCGGCAAAGGCATTGCGTCCACTTAACTGTTCGCTAGCACAGCCCTCTCACGGTGTTCCGCCTCAGAGGAGCGAATGCTGGCTGTTTAGCATTGTTCTATCAGCACTACAGAGACACAGCCTCCAACACGGAGAGCTGCGTCGGGCTGCTTCAGATCCCAAACGCGCACCCGCAGAACAAGCCCCACGCTGCAGTATAGCGCTGACTTTATTATGATAATGCTGCTAGCATGCTGCGCACGCTCTCTCTCATTCTTTCTCTCTCTCTCCCCTTTTCTTTTAATGTTAGGATATGGGAGTGAATGTGAAAATTGTCAATTACCTGATTGCCTGTCCATTTCCGAAGCAAAAATGCTATTCACTGCTCACATTAGGGACGAGATGATGAAAAGGAGCAGTCTGGAGTGCATTTAGTTTCATTTGTTTCCTGTGAAATAGGTTTATTTACATCTGTTCTCTTCTTTTATTTTAATTAATTAATTTATTTTGATTCACTGCTGTGAACAGAATAATATTCATCCATCAAGTTCGAGAAACACACACACACACACACACACCTGCATGCGTCTTTCTCGTAAACAGCAAATCAAAATTGCGATCATTCCCGATCTTTCCATTTATACGTCTCTCAGGACAACTCCAGGGTTTATGCTGCAGACGTGTCACATGATGTGAATACTAGTGAAATCATGCAGCTTGTGTTCTAGGGTTCATAGTGTCTTTGCATTCAGAAGACAGTAGAGAGTTGTGGATTAACTGTATCTCTCCAGTCAAGCTTTTGAAAATCAAGACAGAACGTTTTGCTCTTTGTTGTTAACACAGGGACTAAAATAGATCATTAGAGACAAATACCTGTTAACGCAATCGAATGCACCACACTGGATCTTGGTGTAATGGAAAATGTGAATGGCCCAGTAACTTTTTGCAATTTATCCCAAAATATAGTATAGTATATGAGCTGTTATATGTAATTACATAGTAATGACATGTGTATGAACAGATTAAGTCAATCGGAGTCTCCCATCACCTCACAACTGTCAGGGCTAGTGAAACCAGAGGGACACTTTTAACTTGTAACACACACACACACACACACACACACACACACACACTCTCTCTTCTGTCCACCACAGACATGTCTGTCATGGTTTCATTGTGTAGTGCATTCCCTGCAGACACACAAAGGAGTGAGGACGTGGTGTGAAAACACAGCGTTTTTGGCCGTGTAAATCTGGGTTGGCATGAAGGCTTTAGCACATTTAGCTGGATACGCAGGGCTGTGGTACTGTGTGTGCCGCTCCGTGATCAGGAGGCTTGGACACCACTGCAGCAAAAAATGGGTCAGGGGCCTAGAAATGCTGCATTTTTTTTTTTGTTGTTGTTGGACCTCATCTCCTATTTGCTGCTTACTGAAGCTCTCTGCTAACCACTCAGTAGTGTCTCAGTAAGCTAACAGTGTGACTGCAGGCAGTAAAAGACTGTGAATGTAGTGAGAAGTATGGTAATTGTGAGACAGTTTGTCACTAAGGCCTTAAACACTGAAATGAATTTCCTAATGATGCCTCAGATCTTCTTATTTAAACTCGCGATATAAACTAGCAATATAAACTGAGCGACGTAGGGGTGAGACTGTTCACTGCTCATCTGTAATCTTCCCCACCTTGTGCTCTGAGATGAAAACAGTTTTAAACTAATATTAGAAATTAATTTAAAGCATGGCACACCAATTTAAATAGTTTATAGCAATTGGGCTCTTTTTAAAATTTATTTAAGTTTTTATTGTGATTTGATTGAAATATGAGGCAGCTAATTTTGGGCTGCAGAACACACATCTCTCGCTCTGGCTGGAATGGATTTAGTTTTAATGTGATTCTATTCTCCTGGGGATGTGCTGTGAAAAATACAATGCAAGGAATGTATTAGCAATTTAGGTTGAATTTACCATTCAGTTGTGTTTCATAAAGAATGCATTTTATTTCGTATAGAGTAGTACATACATTTTGTTTGGAAAGTGAACAAATTAATGTAGGCAAAACCATTTCAGATGAGGGCAGTGTGATTCCTCTGGAGTTACATGTGACAGACTTCAAGGTGTAATTCCCAAACGCTCGGACTGCAGCTGCCTAATTCTTTGATTGAAAAACAAATAGCAAAAAAAAGATGGCTCAGCTAGCCTGACTGGCTCAGATCACATTTGTGAAACTAAGTCTCCCTTGATTCATCCTCTCCTTCACCTTTCCTGGTTGTCAGAGATTCTGTCGCAGTCCACTAAACGTGAACAGGGAAATGGCTTTTCAACAGATAAGTTGTTGACCGTGTACGGAAGAGAAGCAATTTAACCCTAATTAGGTTGTTTTCTGTGAAGAGACTGGTCAATTGTAGGTTAATAAGAGCAGTCTACTAAGGTTAAACAGTGAATGTAATCTAGCCTGGCACTAGTCTTTGAGATGTTAGCTAGCTAGTGAGCATGAGAAAAATGCAGCAGCTGAGTTTTGATTTTGGATTTAAAACATTGCATGTCACACCTTTGCCTTCTGGTGACTTTTCCTTGTCAGTTCAACATTCAACACTTTCACCACATGCTTACCTTAAGTGCCAACACCCTCTCAGTCAGGCTGAGGGGATAGAACAGTGGGTCATCCTGACATATATCAGCATGGGAGAGGAGAGGAGAGGAGAGGAGAGGAGAGGAGAGGGAGAGGGAGAGGAGAGGAGAGGAGAGGAGAGGAGAGGAGAGGAGAGGGAGAGGAAAGGAGAGGAGAGGAGAGCCTCGGATGAGACAGAGTTAGAAAGAGTTGGGGACAGAGGATGGAAAGAGAGAACAAGAGGAAAAGGGAGCACATTCTACACCAAAAGATTTTTTTATTGACAAAAATATACAACTCATCAAAAGAAAGATGTGGTGACTCACATTCCTGTGTGTGTGTGTGTGTGTGTGTGTGTGTGTGTGTGTGTGTGTGTGTGTGTGAACGATATTTCTGTGAGGTTGAGTCTGAGGGGAGACAAAAATAGCCAGAGAGAGACTTTTTGACTTTCTGGAAGGTGAGAGAGTTTAACCTGGAGCAGGTCACTGCGAGGTGTTTGGAACATTCTAGCATATTAATGTTGATTGTTACGTGCGTCAGCCTAATGGATTTTACCGCTAACAAGAAAAGTCCCTCACTAGGGTTTTTGTCCATGCCAATGCACTAACTCCCCAGTGTGCTGAAGTGGAGTGAGTGCCTTTGTTTCTCTCACTCGCTCACATGTAGAGATCTCAGCTGGGTAAATCTATAGTGAAATGACCCATTGTTTGTTTGTCATAACAGAGGGAGAGAGAGAGAGAGAGACCACAATAATAAACAGACTACCACAAATAACCATAATACTGTTGCCAAGCTAGCTACCCTGACAGACAGGAAGTCAGAACGGATTCAGGGGGTACAGCTTTTCTGAAAGAATGAAGAATGAAAAAGAAGAAAAAGAAGATTGCATTGTTCTGGATTTTAAGAGAAATATATATAGTTTTTTGTTTTTTTGTTTTTTAAATTGCATTGCGTGCTGACAGTCTTTTTAGATTTTTTTTTTTTTGGCCTGTTGTCTTCTAGAGAGAAATTCAATTGTTTGTTGTTTGCAGTCTATGAGTTTACTTTCTCACAATAGTTTTAATTTCCTTATACTATCAGAGAAAGGACAAGAGGAGGCCCACATAGCTGTTTTCTTGGCGGCTTGTTTACAGTTTTCACCGTTGTCGGGAGAAGGCAATGTATTTGCTGAATGCTGAGTTGCTTTTATGTGATTGCAACAAAATAAATAAATAAATGAATAAAAATAAAATAAAATAAAATGTCAGAGCTTCAGGAGCTTGTCTCATTCTAAAACCCAAAAATGAAAGATGTAGCGCGCTGTAGCGGTTACGCGATGAACACAATTACATCAGAACACACTCCTGTGTGTTGTCGCAGTTCCATGTTGTGTGCTGTGGACTGTGTTTAAAGACAGAAAATGGAAGAGCAGGCATGAATTAAATATCTCTCCTTTCTGTGCTCTGTGCATGCACGTTCACTCATCGGGAGCCCAGCTTTGTTATGCATGAGAACTCCACAGACAATAAATACAAGGAGATATTAATTGTTCAGAAAGGCAAGATGTACTACGGTAAAAAAAAAAAAAAAAAAAAGCACGCCCCCCCCAAGTTGCAGGGAAGAACAGCGTTCACTTCTCAAAGTGTTTTTTTTTTGTTTTTTTTTAAAATGTATTTATTGGTGCAGAACTAAGAGTGACAGCGTTCTTTGACAGCAGACTCTTCCTCTCTGTGCCAGGATGCAATCATTACACTTTTAGCAGAATCCGAAGAGGTGCATGCAGACAATTTTTGTCTTTTTTCTTTTTCTTTTCTTTTCTCTTCTTTTCTTTTCTTTTTTTTTTGCAGTGCACCACACTGGTGACTGACTGACAAAACACGTACTTTCACAGAAAGATTCCCTACTTCCTCTCTCTAATCCCAAAAGTGCTTGTTACAGTTGTGGTTAATTCATGTGTAGGATAGCATTAGTGTCACCATATTGCAGTGACTTTTTATCATCTCACAGACCTCTCTAAAATGCAGGAATTTTAATTAAGTCGATAATGCAAAGCTTTTAATGGTGCCCTGCATTAATGCTACGTAGAGAGAAACCGGCAGCCGTAGCGCAGCGCTGAACAATGTGCTACAGAAGCTACAGTTCCAAGCTACTTCAATGAAAAGGCCCTGACACATCCAAGGTGACTCTTTCAAACCAAATTAAATGGAAGTGGAATGATTATGGAACGAAAACTATTATTTAACCTGGCCACCTCCTCATTAAGTCCATTCAGCGCTGCGACAAAGCCCCAAGAAGTCCTTGAGCCCGCAAAGTGTTCAGTGGTCTACCAGATTCCTCATTTGGCTTTCTCATCCTCCAGTATGTATGACCCTTTTCTTTTTCTTTTAAATAGCTACATGCCTGAAGAGTAAACTCATTTTTGTTCTACTTCCTCTCGTATCCCTGCTTCTCTGACTCGTCGACAAGTTGTAAAAATAGGTGCAAAGGTGGAGAAGATAAATGAGGGAAGGCGGGGAGCTTTTCGGGGTCAGCTTTGACAAATGAGGCAGTGGACTCTGGAGCTCCGGAGAGTTCTGCAGTTAGGTCACTCATCTCAGGAGGCTGAGCCCAGCGCAATTCAGTTATACTCAGTTATGCTATGGCTGCCTCAGAAAAGAAAACAACAACAACAACAACAACAACAACAATTGTGCTGGTGCATGGGTACAGGATAAACATACTCATGTATGACATGTCTCCATGGTGATGTATGACAATGTGAGATGAAACACCTCAGAAATTGCCTGGACTCAGGGAGGGAGAGAGAGAGAGAGAGAGAGAGAAAGAGAAGCGAGCGCTGTTCTATTGTTGATGGTATTGTTTTCGTGGAAGGTAACAAAAGCACTGCACCAAAAACATGAGCAAATATTGTAACAAAGCTCACAGTGCAAAAACATCAGACATATTAACAACATTAATGATTTAAAAATGATTTTTCCTCTCTCTCTGAGATTCTTGAGCTGCTTCTCTACGTGATGGTTATAATCTGGAATATTAATATTATTAATGATTTCTTTCTTTAGCTCTGTGGAAACTGCTTTGTGAAAATGGTTGTTGAGAGGCGTGCTTTTCAGGCAGAGCAGAATTGAACTGAATGAAATGTGCACGGCTTTAGACACCGTGACTGACAGGCCTCACATGTTTTCCTCAGTCCGTGTCTCTGAGACATGGATTTCTGCTCTTATGCTATATGCACATAGAGTGCTCAAGGTTTGAGGGTTACTTTAAGAGGATGTAGCTTTGTGATATTGATCGTTCTTTGTCTTTGCTGGAAGATTGAACACATTCAGTATTGCAGCGGTTTGGGCCCTCCCCCTACACATCATTTTTTGATCCACGGCGCCCCCTACGTTACATTCTTGCTTTTCTCTCTCGGCACCTTATATTCATGCCATTTTTTACTACTTTTACTACGTCTAGCATAACAGTATGGTAGGCCCCACAATAAGTATTTTTATCATTATAATTAGTATTGCTATTGTTATTATTATTATAAGATGATGATGGTGACTGCAGCATTCAAATGAATTGGTTTTGCCGCGGCACCCACTTTGAGACACCCTGCAGTACTGTATCGTCTATAGAGCTGAGAGACTGGAGTGAACCCAACAGTGAAACATTTACACTGGTTCCCACAGTGTCTCTCACACTGGTTCCCACAGTAGTTCTAGCCACAGTAACATGGATTCCACAGTGTGCCAGGAGATCAAACCCAGTGCCATGCTATTTCTAACCACAGAGGACACAGAATCATCACAAACGAGACAAACTGATTTCGCAGAGGTTTCCCCATTGAGGATTAAGACTAGCACTGGATGAAATTTAAATGGGGGAAAAAAACCCCATCTTTATTCAGAAATCACATTGATCCACACCATTAACCCAAAAAGTGGGATACCAGCTGAGGAAGCCCCAGTAACATTGTTAAGCTGCACTTTAATGCAGTTTTTGATTGTCAAATTTATATTTGATTTTGATTTTCTTTCCTAGTTCAGCAGATTCCCCAGTTCCTCTGGGGTTATTATATCTTACTCAGGTTTACAGTCCAGAGGGAGATTTAAACATTGTCCAAGTCATTCCAGTTTATTAGCTGAGGATATCTGATCAGCTAACCAGACAATCACGCGTCTAAAGCTGATTTACCCTGCGATAAAGTATTATGTAGGAGGCTTGCCACTCTGTTTCAGGTGATTAAAACGGAGCACTGCATTGACTTTGGAGATCAGATACGGGGCATCTGTGAGGGTGGTCAGAGAAAGAGGCGATGGATGACCCCAGTTGAAGAGGGGGTGTTGACAAATCCGCAGAAGTCTGGGACATTCTCAGAAACAAACAGCCAACCTGTCACCCTGCCGCTGGCCGATGTCCAAGCTCTGTAGAGGACTTACACACGGGGTCAAACCCAATTACATTCACAGGAGGCTTCTGTTATAGGAGCGCTGCTTGCTTTCAAACACATTTTAAGTGCACTTTTAGTGCAGTGTTGAGGAAGACACTATTTTATCTCTCACTGGTATGTTTACATCTGGATTTAGCTTTGAGTTCAGAGGAGATATAGAGGAGTTGAAGCTTTGCCGTATTTTTTTTTTTTTAATGGAGTGAAATGGTAGTGATTATTGCAGGTGATGGTATGTGTATTATTCATCTGTTTGAAACATGGATTTTACCCAAAGGGCAGGAGCCTAACTGGAGATCACTGAGCGCTGTGGAGAAACGTCGCGCCCAGGGGACCTCTCTCTGATTTCACCCCCCGCCTGTGCTATTAGCTAGCTCCCACACGGCTTTGATCTCCGTCCAGCTCCCCCCGGAGCCACGAGAAGGGGAGGACAAGGAGAAAAAAGACTTGTCTGTGAGGTCACCGCGGCTCCTTAATTGCTACGTACTGATAGTGTTTTCATTTGAGCTCCGTAATGGACGGCTACTCACAACTTTTGCCCCCAGGCCAGCCGGTGTGCCGGCCAATGACGAGGCTTCTTTTTCAGGGATGAAACAAACTCATTAGCCGCTAGCCTAATGCGGCTACCGAGAAGGCCTAAGCAAAGCATGCTCAAAACGCCATTCCAATATAAAATCATGATGATGTCTTACACACAATGTTATCAATGCATGCAAGGATTAAATTATACTCCTTGTTGGTATTTCATGTTATTCAGATGGAAATACGATGGCTGTGCAAACATAATGGACTAAAATTTGCCTTTCGCTGACATTGCAGCAAATCCGTCGTAGGCAGTCACGGAGCACAATACTGACATTCTCATCCAACATGTCTCCACTACTGTGCTCCTGCTCTGGTGGCTGCTCCTCACTGAACGTTCTTCAGTTGCACTCCTATATCTGATCTCCTCCCGTCTTGTGCGGCTGACAGAGGCTTGGAGCTGAGCTCACGGTGATGCTGGTGATTCAGAGAGAGCTGGAGGAGGGGTGTGCCCAGGGTGGGAGTGTGTGGTGATGACATAATGGCAAAGCTTATTCTTGCCCTGCGCTTAACCCTGTCATCATGGATCTGAATGAGACGCGAGTGTAAGAGTAACATCAGCTTACCCACCCAACTTCTCTTCTCTTCTCTTCTCTTCTCTTCTCTTCTCTTCTCTTCTCTTCTCTTCTCTTCTCTTCAGTGTGGCATAACACTGCTCTCCACTGTGAATACCAGCTTTGTCTCTGTCTTTGCTGTCAGGTATTTCTCCCTCCTCCTCTGCCAGCGTGTCTAGTATCTCCCCAGGGTACCCTGCTATCCTTCTGAACACACATCATTCTTATCTCTTTATCGAACTCATGAGCTCGCTTCAATTCCTTGCTCTCTCTCTCTCTTTGCGCCCGGTGCCTCCGGTCTGTCAGTCACCCCGTGTGTCCTGTGAGATTCAGGCCTCTTTGATCAGACCAGGTCCATCCATCAGCAGCTGCCATGGCAGCCCATAGAGTCTACTAGAGAGGTTAAAGGTTGTCCCAGTGCAGCTGATTCAGACACAGGCCTCGGGTATAAACCTCCTATTCTAACACAGACTGCTGTTGCTGAGTGCATGTGTGGTGACTCACAGGTGTGAAAATCTCTAACCTAAACTGAAGCAGACCCCGGTTGTACTTGTTTGAACCATCGTGCTGAGGTGAACTCGAACGCAGGCCCACACCGGCTCTCTGAATCTCTTACAAAGTGGAATACAAAGAGGCCTAAAAGAGATTAGAGATTATCTACTTCAACAGTACGAGTCAATATGAGATTATCTCCAAGTGCCCTATTTACAGAAGAGCAATGTAAATCAAATGATTGGATATCATTTTCTTCGAGAATTGATGTGAAGCAGGGAGAACAAACACATTGCGTTATTAATATATGCTGATAATTTGGTTGAAACTGAGGCTTAAACCTGGGTTCTTTTTTTTGTTGTTGTTTTTTTGGGACTTGGTAAAAGATTGTGTATGTGTCTGTGGAGCTCAGACTGTTTAATAAACTGATTTCAAAGAGGCTGCCGGGCTCTACACTCAGAATAAAATGGGAAATTGATATTGCTTTTCTCCAGAGATTTCATTTGTCCAAGCATAAACAATAGTTTGAGTAATGGAAGAGCCCAGCGTAAGTTTTCACCTCAGAAAATCCTCACCTGCTCTCAGACGCCCCGGCAATAAAATAAAGACACAGCAGACGCCGGAACAGAGCTTGAATTTGACTGTTATTTCTGACTGCAGGAAAGGACAAAGGGCGAAAGGGGCTAGCCGGGCGTCGGCTCTTTGTCCCTCTGGCTGCCACAGCTGGAGCGATAGATTTAGAGAGATGGACTCAGACGACGCCTGGAGGAGAGGCCCTGTGGTTGAGGAGCGAGTGGGTTAATATGACTGATGAGATGAAGCAGCTGTGTTGTTAATCCGTGGGCCTGGTACCGGGCCTGGAGACATGGAGAGAAGTGAAGAGGAGTGTGGCAGTGGCTGGCGAACACTGAGAGGTGTGGAGAGTAATATACAGTACACCCCGGACTCTGTATCACACCACAGCACATCCACCATCCACAGCCTGCAGCTCTGTTTCATACACAACCAGCACTGAATGCCTCTTTATTAACCTCAGACAAGGGTAAAGGCATCCCTGGGTAACTATTCAGCAGACACACACACACACACACACACACACACACACATGCTCACATTCACTCACACACACCAGCACACAGACACACACAAGCATACAGAACCACATGCATATACACATTCACTCACACACACACACACACACACACACACACACACACACACACACACACACTCACATTCACTCACACACACCAGCACACAGACACACATATATACATACATTCACTCACACACACGCATGCACGCACCTACTTGAAGAGCCACAGTATCTGCTGAGAGAGGAGAGTGAGAAGCTGAAGGTAAAGTCAAGGTTTCTCCTCCACTTTAACTCTGTTTGCCATGGTCACCGTGACCTGCCGGCCGGGCAAAAACACGGTCAAGTCATCAAGCCGCATTCAGCCCGTTTTTAAATTTTTTATTTCTCCTTTTCCCCGGCCTTGCGGTGCCGTATCGATCCAGTACGCCGCATTCTCGTGTGTCTTCACGCCGCTGAAAGAATTTGATCGTTTTTTGATCAGCCAGTCATTGTCTGGAGATCCCAACAACCCTGATCAGAGAAGTCATTACTCGATAGCACTGGTCCCTCTCCTCAGCCACCTCACTGGCCACGGGCCACGTATGCTAAGCAGTACGCGACAGCAGAATGAGCTTTTGCCCTGTACTCTCTGTCTGCCTCCCTACGAGGATCCGTCGGACGTCATTCTGAAAGCTTGCCCCTTACAATGCCCAACCCACAGAACCTTTCTCTGTCTTTTATACAGTCACCTGTGTTCTGTGTCAGTCATCTGAACGCGTTTTTGTTTGAGTGCCAACGCTTTGGGTGTGAGCAGCTGCCTCTGATCCTCAGACGTGAGAGAGACATCTTAGGAGAGCAGCCGTCAATCATCCCTCTCCCCTCTGCTCTGTCACGGCGTTACCACGACCTGCTTAGTTGTCTTCTGTACGTCCCTGCAGCAGCTGGGACAGCGTTCCTTCATTACAAGGGGGTTTGGCTTGGCTCCAGAAGATTGTAGAATCGAGTGCGGAGAGGAGCGATGTTGAGCGTGTTTCTCACAAACGCCGGCTTGGGAGTCAGGAGTCGGCCTTTGTTTGGAGACAGAAGTTTCGCTCAAAACGCATAGAGCAAAGTGAGGCAGTGAAGGACGTTTTGTCAGCTCTTGCTTCCATGAAACAGAAAAGAAAAAAAAAATGTGTCAGCCCCGTGAGATACATACCTGGTGCCCTTTTTTTGAAAAGCACCAAGGACATGCAGCCAACAAAAACGTTAAATAAA
>NC_044507.1:21369543-21412043 GCF_902362185.1 Chanos chanos | reverse complement strand
GTTTTCATAACCCTGCAGCTTTACTCACTGCTGCCTTTAGTCGACCGGCTCTCGTTCCAAACACAATAAAGGAGCAAAAGCAACTGATGTGGCCTTTACTACTCCTGGAGCTCCAGATAAATTTATGAGAGAGACAGACAAAAGAGGACAGAGTGGAGACTGTGTGTGTGTGTGAGAGAGAGAGGGAGATAAAGACAGAGAGGGAGAGAGAGATAAAGACAGAGAGAGAGAGAGATAAAGACAGAGAGAGAGAGAGAGAGAGAGAGAGAGAGAGAGAGAGATGAGGGAACTTTCCAAGCTATGACTCATATATAATGATGCAAAGAATCCTTCTGCAATCCTCATTGCCTTTATGCGAGAAAATGGGAGAAATGTTTTTCTTTTACCCAAATGAGTCAGAAAGAAGCACCTGCTTTTTTGTTTCTTAGTGTGTTTGTTTTTTTTTGTTTGTTTCTTAGTGTGTTTGTTTTTTTTGTTTCTTACTGTGTTTGGTTTTTTTGTCTCTTACTGTGTTTGGTTTTTTTGTTTCTTTGTGTGTTTGGGTTTTTTGTTTCTTAGTCAGAGCATTTGTTTTATTTGTACCTTAGTAAGTGTGTTTGTTTTGTTATTTCTTAGTCAGTGGGTCCTGTGACTAGCTCGTGTGCATCTGTTTTTTTGTTTGTTCGTTCTTTGTTTCATAGTCGGTGTGTTTGGGTTTTTTTGTTTTACTTCAGAGTCAGTGTGGGTTTTTTTTTTTTTGTTTTGTTTGTTTGTTTCTTGGTCAATGCATTTTTTTTGTTTTGTTTATTTGTTTCTTAGTTAGTGTGTTTGTTTTTTTGTTTTTTTATTTCATAGTCAGTGTGTTTGGTTTGGAGGTGGGGTCTATTCTCCAGTGAACCTGGGGAAGTTCTCTCGTTCTCTCTGATTTGACAGGAGGCCTGCACTTGTTTGACAAAGCCGGTGGAAATTTTGACCACACAGAGACGCTGATGTTCTCAGGGAGTTGTCTGCTGAAGTCTGAGCGAGATAAAAATTCACCTTTCGCTTTTTATGTGGCTCCATTGGAATTATTCTGCTGTCTGCTTTTCAAATGAGCTGTGAGCATAGAAACGACAAAGAGCAAAGTGATGGACTCTCTTCCTCTTTCTAATTCACTTTCACATCACCTGTCACAACTACAGCCAGACAGGAGAAAATATTGCTAAAAAAAATCTATTGAAAAGTTAAGCTGTCATTTCTTTTCTGCTCTACCTTCTCCTTGTCTTCTCTCTGTTTTTTGAAGAACCAAAGTAAGTGAACACATACAGCAATTCCCTCATTTAGACATCATGACAAAATGTCATCAGAAAAACTTACGACTAAATCACTCCAGTCTAATGCAACGACTATAACACTAATCAAAGCAGTATATGTGAGTGTGTCTATCTCTGTCAATGACTGCACAAGCAGTGTTTCACTGGAGACCGGCACAAGCATGAAGGTGTACCTTTGATTAAAGAGACAGATATAGACAAGAGACAGAAAACTGACTCCTCTGTTGTGGCTGCCTGCACTCAGACCTGATAATTCATCACTGTGTGTATGTTTTATTTATCCATATGCAATTTGCCACACAAACTTTACCTTTCAGAGAGCATGGGGCTTACATTATTAAAGATACAGTAAAGGACCCTCTGACCAATGCATTATTCAAGAATATCTCTGTTTTTTTTTTTTTTTTTGGTTTTTGTTTTTATCGTGTTAGTTTTTTTTCTTCCTTTTTTTTGCTCTTTGTTTGAGTGATTTTTTTTTTTTTCTTTCTTTTTTTTTTTGCATTCACAGTCTGTGTAACCTCTGATTTTACTGATGGGAAAGGAAATTTTTCCCCTTGGTACTTGTTCAAAGAGAAATGAGAGGAATGAGAGAGAGAGAGAGAGAGAGAGATAGGGAGAGAGAGAGAGAGAGAGAGAGAGAGAGAGAGAGACAGAGGGAGGGAGAGAGAGAGAGAGAGAGAGAGAGAGAGAGACAGAGGGAGGGAGAGAGAGAGAGAGAGGGAAAGAGAGAAAGAGAGGGAGGGAGAGAGAGAAAGAGAGGGAGGGAGAGAAAAAGAGAGGGAGGGAGAGAGAGAGAGAGGAATGAGAGAGAGAAAGAGAGGGAGGGAGAGAAAAAGAGAGGGAGGGAGAGAGAGAGGGAGGGAGAGAGAGAGAGGGAGGGAGGGAGAGAGAGAGAGAGTAGTGAGAAATGAGGTGTGTGAAGAGAGGGGGTCATGAAGGTTAAGGTTTGTGATGTGTGGCAGGGCCCTTTCTCTGTCTCTGGACATCTTCCCTTCGTGTTGGTCCTTTGAAATCTACAGAACTCACAGAAGTAGCCTCCTTCAGTTCACATTTCCTCCACAGACCTCTTCTCACAGGAGGAAGTTCCTACAACCCCCTTGATTGGTCCCCTGCCCATCCCCAAAAAGACAAACTCAAGTTAGAATGGTTAATCTGTAATCCTACCTAATTCCTACTCGTGAAGCTCAGCCTCACAGACTTTAATAGCGCCGCAAATCACACGAATCAACTCTTCTCGAACGTATGTTTTTTGTAGGGGACTACAGAGGACATCCAAGACGTATTTGTCATTTTAAAAGAGGATCAATGGAGTAATTTATTCATCAACAAGGTGCTGGGGTAGAGAAATCATCTATTGGCAGATTTGGGATTGCAGTCCCAGGCAGTCAGCAGTCTGAGAAACATGCTGTTAATGCAGACAGTGCAAAATCAACAGCTTCGTAATAACTCATTAAGCCCCGTGGTCGCTCTCTTGCCACGGCGGGGGTTTAACCGAGCGGAGCTCTTCTCTGACACACGCTGAGTGAGGTAGAAGTGGCCGCGCTGGGCCGGCGGGCCGTCCGTTGGCGATTTGGCGCCCTTGTTCGGCGTGCTCGGTAGCTGTCTATCCTCTGCTATCACCATGGCGACGCTACGGAGCGCAGCGAGACGTCGTGTTCAGTCGAGGCAGCATGGGTGTGAACAGAGGTCAGCCGGTCTGCTCCCAACAGAGAACACAGAGTGTGTGCTAAAACAAAGGGAGTAGCCCTGTGCTAAGAGTGAGAAAAGAGAGAGAGAGAGAGAGAGGAGAGAAAGAGAGAGGGAGGTGCGAAAGAAACAGATGAAGACAGGACTCTGCCCTGTGACCACGATTTACAACAGGCGTCTATCGCGTCTGTCGCTCTCCACAGCTGGGGCACGATGAGGTAACACCCAAGGAAAGGTTAAAGGTCACACATCGGCTCCTCAAATCACCCATGTCTACAGTGACCAAATATACAGGGCCTGGCAGTATGCTAATGCTTGGATGAGAGGGAGAAGATGTCTGTGTGTGTGTGTATGTGTGTGTGTGAGAGAGAGAGAGACTAAGTGAGTGTGTGTGTGTGCACACACTGTTGCTTATGTAATGATGGAGTGGCCAGTAAAAAAAAAGGGGTAGAGAGAGAGAGAGAGAGAGAGAGAGAGAGAGAAGGAAACAAGATTCAACAAGTGCATGAAAGTGAGAGAGAGAGAGAGAGAGAGAGGAAGAGAGAGAGAGTGAGCGAGAGAGATAGAGAGAGAGAGAGACATCACTGTAGTTTTGTAAAAGATCAAAGGGTATGTAGTTTGGGTCCTTATGTTCGTTTGTGTGTAGGCAGCACTGCCAATTAGCCAGCTGGACAGAGAGAGTCAGTCTGATGACCAGCCACCCTCCCCATACATATGCCCCACACGCCCCCCTTCACAAGCATGACAGAAGATTGGACTCTGTCAGTGGACTCTGCTTCATTAGAGAGTCAGCACTTTGTCGAGTGGAGAAACGTTCAAATCCCATTAGTTTTTTTTTTTTTTTTTTTCCTGCGAAGGATTAAGGCAATTCACTCTCACTCTGCGATAGACTGGTGAAGGCGTGGAGAAGATGTCTGTGGAAGAAATGAGATTGCAGGAGGCAGGAGGAGGAGAAAACACACTGATGGGGATACCGCTCAGCCGACAGGCGGCAAAAAGTTTTCTGATGCTTTCCTTGCTACACACACACACACACACACATAAATTTCTCTTGTATCACTTGTTCAAACCCAAAAAAGCACCATTAAACACTGTCACTATGCCAGCATTGTGTGTTTCAGTAAACCTCTAAGGTGGCCTTACAGCTAGGACGAGAAAAAGGACTGAATTTACACAACGCATTAAAAGCTCTCTGTGGAACAGCTTTGAAGTGTCTCTCCTCTCTGGTTGTCTGCACCTCCTCTGTTTTGAATGGCAGGAAGAGCTTGATTTTTCTCATTGAACGAAACTGAGATTTGACTGTGAAACCAGAGAGAGTATACAGGGCACAGCACCTCTTTTCTGGACAGATGTTTCCTCTCCGTCTTAAGACAGAAAAGGTCTCGCTCCAGATAATGGCTCCGAACCAAAAAAATTGACATTGATGTTGTTTTCTCCTCCCCCATTTCCATGGTGCAGGTCCCTATAGAAATTCCCATAGAGAGCGGTGCTAACCGTGGACACTTCTCAGTCTCCTGCCTCTCATGCCTGTTACATACAAGTCAATCTTCATTATTTATGGACATGTGCACGCCTGACTTTGAAATCTATACATTATTGATTTGTGTAGTCCCACAGTATCAGAGGTGATTTCGGAGACGGTATGTCACTACCGGTCTTTTCCTGGGAGCTGTCCCTGCTCAGCTGACCTGAGATCAGCTGTCTGCTGTATGGTGCAGTGCAGTTTGAAATGCTCTCCCATGCTCCACGCCCCCCCCCCCCCTCAACACACACACACACACACACACACTTCTCTTTGCTTTTCATCTCTCTTTCTGTATGTCTCCGTATTCATTCCTCTGTTACCTCTCACTCCCTCCCTCTCTCTCTATTTCTCTCTCTCTCTTTTCTCTCTCACTCTTGATACATACATGCACAGTGTTTCTCTAGTATGATAATTATCTTTACATAGGCTTTGTATAGAAATAGGTGGACTAGGTTTTGTCTTTATCTGCATCACACTGTTCTGTGTCTCTGTCTCACTGCGTCTGTGTGTGTGTGTGCCGGCACTGAAAGCCTGTGATTGGTCGGATGCCCTGACTGCTAATGTGAGAGGATAACCTTGATAATGTGTTTGTCAAAAGGCTGATTTGTGTGTGTGTGAGAGAGAGAGAGAAAGAGAGCACAGCGAATTTGGACTCATCTGGGAGGTAAGGAAGGAAAACAACCATCCCCAGCTGCAAATTTTTTTCCCCCTCACACACACGTTACCTACGACACATCTGGAACAAGACCCCCCCCCCTCCACACACCCCCCCCCCTCCGTTCCCCCTCCCCCACCCAGCCTGCCTGCCTGCCTGCTGCCGTCACATGCACGTTTTGCTCACCTCCCTCAGGCTTTTGGGAAAACTAAAGCTAGAATGCCTTTTTTTTTTTTTAGACATGCCTTTTTGTTTTCACAGTTCCTCTGCTCTAAATAATTTACCCAGATCACACCGTTTCACTGCAGTGCCAGTCGGCATATGCTTCTTACCAAGGCATATATCTCATAGGTGAAAGGAGCTGTCAAAGGGATTTCGTTACATCTGTGTAAACATGTGCCAAGGCCCGACGTCCACCGTGTGTCTCCACTCTCAGCTATATTTAGCATGTTTTGCCTTATCGGTTTCCAATAACTGTCCAGCAGGGTAATTATAAAAAGCCCTGGCATCTCTGTCGCTGCACTCGGCACAAGATGAGGATCATCTCCATTAGGCTTTGTTCTTTCTTGGGGGGGGCACCCCCCCCCCCCTTTTTTTTTTAAGGCCACTCGTGTTGTGGAGTTTTGAACACTCTCCAAATAAAGACTGCAGACGCAGCATAAGAGATCAATGTAGACTCCCGCAGCCTTCAGGAAACTTAAAGACTTGCTTATTAAATCACATTAAGTCTATTGATTTCTTATTTGGCTGCGGCTGGTTTTGTCTTTTATACAAAATGAGCTGAACTCATGTCTTGCCATGGGATTCTTTTATCGGTGCTTTGATTGCAAAATTATGCTACCATCCAACATTGCGCTGAAGGGTTTTCTTTTCTCTTTTTTTTTTTGTGAAAGTCAAATGCCAAAAGCTAGAGTGACATTGGTGACCATTAAGTGCATTCAAAACAATTGATTCCTTGGCGTGTCCTGTGGAGTGTTAGTCACTGTGAGCCTCATTCCCCACAGTCAATTCATTATGGCTCCTCGGCTTTTCCACAGGCACCGACTCTGAGAGTTTCATTCGTCAGCCTCGTTCACTCCCGTGTTCATCACTGATTCCTGGCATTTAATGCTGGTGAAAGAGAGATAGGGTGCGTTTGGCATTCTCTCTGACCTAATTCCAGTCTACACTGAACGGCGGACTGAAACTATAGATTCTTTCTTAGCTAATGATCTCCCAGTTGGTCAAGAAAAACTTTTTATACAAGTCCGCTGCAGATTACAAAGGAATGCCGTTGCATTATCACCGACACTTTTTTCCTCATTAATTTTGCTACCCGAATTTAGAATAACAAGCATAATTACACAGCCGAAGGGCGTTTCAGCAGGGTCGCCTCGGATTCACCGCCCAAAAAAAGTCTCGCTCACGTGTGCTCTCCCAGCCTCTACTTGTGACCCATAGATTACGGAGAGGGGTTTTCGTTCATAGTGTACAAATGTCGAATTGTGTCAAAGCGGTTTTGATATTCTTTTACTGGGGGAGTCTTTCCTTCTGACAGACTGTATGAGAGGAAATGTCTTCATCACTCTCTCTGCTAAAAGACGAACATGGATTGTGCCAGTAACGCCTCCCACCCCCCCAAGCTTGTTTGTTTTGTTTTTTTTTGAACGATTTATTTGTTGTTACGTGATCTTTAGGAGCAGTCGTTGTAGCTGAACCAATTGTTTCAATTACAAGCTGTTGACTGATGTTCTCTTTGGCTATCTCGAATAAAACCTAACACAATTACCAAAGTATTGCTGCCAAGCTGCACTCTCTCGTATGTGTCCCTCGGTCAGAAGACACAGAGATTATGAATAAGTAGGTAATAAGAAATAAACAGTTTATCGCAGT
The DNA here is from genome assembly GCF_902362185.1 of Chanos chanos. Classification (NCBI taxonomy): domain Eukaryota; kingdom Metazoa; phylum Chordata; class Actinopteri; order Gonorynchiformes; family Chanidae; genus Chanos; species Chanos chanos. The sequence continues at coordinate 21,405,013 of NC_044507.1, read as the reverse complement.
CTATCCCCGGGCGTGATGAGTGGATGTACCGCTGTCTTTGCGAGGGCATTGTTAATTTACGCCCAGGAGCGGTGATTCAAATTATACTGCCGCTCTTGTTCGAATTGGTCTCCATTGCTAATGTTCTCACCACTGATTTACTCATGTATGAATTTATTTATCTCGTTAGTTTTACGCTAACCCTTTAATAACAACGTGGATTTTATTAGGCCTGCTTAACGGACAACTTGTTCGTTAAGACCAGGCTACTATATCATGGTAATGTAAAATAAAAAAAAATTGCATACGGCAACTTTGAAAAATCTTGAAAAATCAGCTTTCATATAATGGAATCATCCTGCATTATATGTTTCATATAATGCTGTATGTGATTGCGCAAACGAGCAGACATGATTAAAACACTATCCTACGGCTAATAGGATCCATATTCGCACGATTTTCCACATCCACGGGTTTTTTTTAAGACATCTGTATATTGACTAGCTAGTTCAGCAACAGGCCAATGGGTACTGGCCTACAGGATTAACGTGTTTACCGTACGTATGAGGGCTTCATCTCTGCAGTTATACACTCCAACACCGATTGGTTCATTTAGGGCGCAGCCATTTGGACGTGTTGTGCGCTCAGGTTAATGACAGCTGGAACCTCAACGCGAGCGGAAGTGGACTGCTCCCATAGTTACAGGTCCACATAGAGGAGAGAATTTAAAACTGACAGCTCATTATTACTCAGCAGAAAAAAATCTGATTTTTTAAATAGAAAAAGATGGAATTAAAAGGCATTTTCCAAACAGATCGCTCACTCAAGACATGACGGTTGACAGCAGTGTCCCTTGTATGACTAGATTGCGCGGGCAAACAAATGATCATTCTCGAGTTCATGTTATCAGTGAACAGTTTGTAATGTTCTTTGTGCACTCAGCAGATTAACTGAGGTATCTGTGACAGTGTTTGTTTTACAGTTGTTTAGCCTATGATGTAAATGTATTGTATGTTATATTGCTGAATGGGGATGCTGCATGGCGCAACAAGTCTGTGTTTTTCAGTTGTGTGTATTTTTGGAGCGATTGCATCGTAAATGCAGAACATTCGTGAGGTCTCATTAAACAGCTAAAGACTAGAAATCAAACAACTAAGCTTCCTGGAATGTTTGCGGTGGGATATTTAAACGTGTTTAAACAGTATTTAAACAGTAATTTCGTCAATTACTGATTGTCACAGCAGCTAAAGAACAGCAATGTTTTTTTAAACATATAGAGGCTTTACAGTAGTATCTTGATTGCCTGATAATGTAGACTGAAATAGGAATATGCAATTAAACTTGTGTCTTCTTGTGTTTTGAGTCTTAATTTGAAGCATAAGCATACAACCTTGCGTGAGTCGATTATGTAGTACCGTCATTTGACCACCAGAGGGCCGAGCCTCTCTCCATTCCTCCGTGCTGCACCTGATAGGCGCTGCTGTATTGTGCTTTTTCGTACAGTACTGTGTTTGGGAGAGAGTTGGCCAGTCCTCTACTACGCGAGCTGAATGCTGATGTGTCACGCTGCAGCAGTGGCCCACTTATCCACGTAACCTCACCGCACAAGCCTGTTTCTCCCTCCTCTTTCATCACTCCCTTTTCCCCCTCTCCTCCTCCTTATTCCTCCGCGTCCCTCCTCTCCTTCTCTGACCGGGAAACTGAGGAGGGTGAATCAGGCTGCAGGACGGAAATGAGGACGCCTTAGATGCTGATGCTCATAGTTTTGTTCAAATAGCCCACGAGCGCCGTGACTGTAGACGGGGCGGGGGGATTTTTTCTGGGGGGGGGGGGGGGGGGGGGGGTGCCAGAGTGTGTGTGAGTAGCTCGTATGTGTTAGCGTGAATTTTCGTATGTAAAGACTGGTGAGGTGTCGAGCAAGGTGATCTGGTTGAACGCAGGGCTCTTCAGGCCACGGTTCACCGTTAATGACAGTTCTTTGCATGTTAACTTCGAATCGCCGTGGAGCGTGTGACAGCGGTGGCCCCGCTCTCTGCATATGTCCACCCCCAGCGCTGCAATCTCTGTCAGGGGCATCTGGGCCCCACGCTGCGCTAAGATCTAATAAAAGATCAAAAGCATCGAAGAAGAAGACAAACCCGTGCAATGGAGATGTTCCTCCATCCATATTCTGCAGAAAATGGACAACAGTATGATCCGAGAAGACTCGAGCAATGACAGGGGAGTTAAGGCTTCCTCTCTCCCCTCCGCCAGGCAATATACAGCACTTGTCACTGGCACCACTACAGTTGATACATATTTCGGCGCTTTGCGATGAAAATTGATTTGCAATAAGAAAGACTAAAGCCAAGTGATGCTTATCTCAAGAACAAAGGGAAATTATGTTGTTGTGGGACATGCAGGCTGCGGGCGCGTTCCCGTAATAAGAGAGCTCTCTCTGTCTGCAGTGAGCCTTGGCGCGGCCGCTGGCGGGAGCTTTATTTTATCAGGTCGTCCGAAGATCTGTTTTAGATAAGGATTGCTTGTTTGAACATTCGGCGCTGATGTGCCGAGACACGAGAGTCGACCATAGCACATTCAGCTCTGTATTAGTTAGGTCGCACAAAAGAGCTTGTTTGTTTGAACAGGCGGTCGTCAGTAGCCTATTTAATTCCCGCCCTAGTCTTTGATGAGTTTAACGCATCGGATGCAGACCGCTCCGCTGCTGTTGCTGCTGACTGCGTAATCCAGCGCTTTACTCTGATTTGTGTTTAACCTACATGGTGTGAGCAGACCATGCGCAACACAAAGTCCGTATTTCAGTGTTTGTTAGAGGACGGCTTTATTGACTCACAAGGCCCTTCTTTCCCCTTATTTTCCCTTTGATAATCTAAACATAATTCTCGATTACTTACTGAGGCAACAAAGCGAAAACCAAGATAATTGACTCATTAATAGCGAGAATAAACGTTACCTAAAGCAATGTACACGTACATAAGTAATAGTTATGGTATCTTCGCAACCTGGACCTAGGAGAGAAAACAGACGGTTATTCTGTGTGCTTTGCGAAACACACGCTCCATGTTTAGATCTTCTTGTCGGAAATGGTTCACTCGTTATTATTCATAATAACTGAGCCATAGATTTGACTCAAACTAGGAGATGGTGTATTCTTGGCGGCGGAGTTAAAAGGTGTCGAGTAGCGCTAGTGTATATAATGAACGGACGGCCTGGAATATTAATCAGAATATGTTCATTTGAAGTAGCCCCCTCAGCGTTATTTACTGTCTCTCATGTATTGTCACAGATTTTGTCTAGCCACCTGAACGTTTCTTTGCTGCTTGTGCGTTTTTACTAAACATATGAATTCAGGCCACAGATATTTATCGCAACGTCTGACGCCGCAGAAGCGCCCCTCTGTTTTACAATTTTCTCGCCCTGAATGTTAAATATCGTTTTTGCCCCGTAAAATTATCGTAAAATTCTATTCGTTCCGCAAGAGAATTTGAGGTGAACTTGCATCGGAATGTTAATACAGCAAAGGACTATGCATAAGAATTAGGTTTTTGTTTGTTTGTTTGTTTGTTTGTTTTCAAATTCAATGAGTTCTAACAGATCATTAAAGACTCATTCCTTGCCCCACTTTGCCAACAGAGTCTATTTTCCATGATTTTGTTATTTGAAAAGATGATAATTAATCCGATTCATGAAAAAAAAATGATGTAGCCTATTGTCATGTTGCTCTCTATACATGAGTTCAGACCAAGGAGTGGATTTCAGCCCCACAGGAAATACCCTTCTTCTCTGTCCTTGTCCTGTTTTAAGTGAGCACATGACTGGGAAAGGCAGAAATAGCACTCAGTGTCTGTGTGTGTGTGTGTGTGTGTGTGTGCAGGGGTGCCATGGAGGAGGAGGAGTTTAGGACAATTCCAAGGGCCCAGCACTGAAAGGGGGCCCTCATAGAACACTATTGTTATTATTATTATTATTATTATTATTATCATTATTATTATTATCAAAAGGATAATATATTCTTTCGTAGGCCCCAAAATTGTGTGTGTGTGTGAGAGAGAGAGAGAGACACACACACAAATTAAAAGGGAGAGAAGAGCATGCATTAGTGTAAAGTGAATGTGTGAGTGTCTTTGTGTATGACAGTAAGTGTGTGTGTGAGACAGAGATCAAGAGAGTGATACAGAGGGATAGAGAGAGCAAACATTTATGTAAACTGAACATGCATGCGTGTGTGTGTGTGTGCGCGTGTGTGTGTGTGTGCGCGCGTGTGTGTGTGTGTGCGTGTGTGTGTGTGTTGTGTGGTTGTCTGTGCAGGTAACGTCTTGGCCGTCCTGCTGGTTGGTTCTAACTCCTGGCCACTGTGCTCGTTTGGTCAGTCATCCATTGATGTGGAAGTGTATGGGTGGCTTTCACTGCGTTCCTGGGGCCCTATAGATATTTGTGAATCTTCCATTCGCCCTTCTCGCTTGTGGCCCAGTTTGGAAGAAAGTCTGAGTGCATCAAGTCAAAGACACTCATCCTCAGTGTCTATAAATGTGCCTAATGAGCACAGTGCCCCCCCCCCCCCCATCCACATCCACATCTACCCCCATGTCCAACACCCCCCCCCCCCCCACCCTCCCCTTGCCTAGGGCCCCGGCTTCATTCCAATTAGCCTGTTGCAGTTAACAACCATGAAATGAGATTTGGTCAGCCAGCCGATGAGTGGCCAACGGCATTCGACCGGAAAGATTAAGATCAGCCATAAATATTTTAAGGAAACATTGCATGTACATAACACGAGAGGTGAGTGTGTATGAGAGAGAGACATAGAGAGACAGGGAAGAGCGAGCGAGAGAGAGAGAGAGAGAGCGAGATTCCTCTGTTTGTCAGTACACGTGTCTTGCTCATTCCTGTATCATGCATGTGTGAGTGTGAGTGTGTGAGTGCTGGCTGTGTGCTGGTTGATGGCAGAGGTCAGAGGTCGTGTCAGAGCTGTTTTGTTCAGCTGTGCTCAACAGCAGTGTTCCCCCTCAGAGTTCACAGATACTGTCTGTGACGGCTGTTTTGCTTCTGATGATCATCTCTCGAGTGATGTTATTAATGGTTCTGACACATCTGTTTTTCATTTTAAAGCGAGCGTCCTGCTCTGTTTTGATCATAAGAAGTCTTGGCAGAATGTTTGTAATACGCTACTATGGTGTTTTGCGTGTTCTCTGATTTTTGCCAAGATTATCTGCGATGAGAGAACTTCCGTCTGTGCAGTGCTTAATACCCGTTGATACACTGAAATATTGCTTATTTCATTTTACATATTGGTATTTATTGACTTAATACTGTGTCTTTATTAAGCTTAAATGCATCATCAGGCACTGTTCTCTGTTTTGCTTCACCTAGCATTAGCATAAACAGTGAGAGTGAATGGAGCATCCGGTTGTATGACATCACAGATGACATCACCAGATGACATCATCACACACACACACACACACACACACACTTGTGCCTTTGCTGTTCTGTGGGAGGTTCCACAGGGGGGCACCCTAGCAGTAAGAAATGCTCCAACCAATAACTAGAGATCTACTGAAGGTGGTGTCATCTGGGGGGGTATTCCAGAAAGCAGGTTTAGTGAAAACTCACAGTTAGTTAACTCAAGTAGTAAACCTCCTAATAGAAGAGCCCTATGGCTTCATTCTCCTAGCATAGGGCTCTTCTATTAGGAGGTTTACCGCTTACTAACTCTGAGTTTTCACTAAACCCGCTTTCTGGAATACGCCCCTGGTGTAATGAGAGAAGCCTTGGTTTGTGATAGGTACAGCTTATTTAGTTCATTTGAAGGACTGAGACATCTGTGTGTGTGTGTGTGTGTGTGTGTGTGTGTGATTTTCAGCTGCATGGTTGACCTTGCTTGGCTCTCAAGCGCAGACATGGATTTTTTTTTACTCAATTACAAAACCCCCCCCCCCAAAAACCAACAAAAAAGAACTTATTAAAGAGAGTTTGTTACCCCCCCCCCCCCCCACCCCCACACACACACACACATACACACACACAACAAAACCCACCAAAGACTGCAGGGGTCTGGAATAAGACGTTGTCTCCAGAGGGGCCCTTCACTGGGGGCCGGCCTGCTGAAATAGAGAGAACTGGCCTGGGTTCTGCTTTGGGTGGTGTCTGAACAAGGCTGAACAAGATTACAAACAAACAAACAAACAAACAAACAAATATACAGACTGTGTAGAGAAGAGTGGGAGATTAAATGCCCTGACTGAGAGACTGAATGGAGAGATTTGGGGGTGCGATGGTGAAATGCGGGGAAAAAAAAGCCCTACGAAAATAACTAGTTTTGCTCCCTTGTTTTGTTGTGTTTGAGGGAATGGCCTCATATTTTTTTGGTCTGTTTTGTAGCTTTTCGCTATGAGGATTTGATGCGACCCATTCTCTCTAAGAGCTCATTTTGGTCTCTCTAGCAGTTAGCATCCTGTGATTATGGAAGTGTGTGAGGCACTGTTTGTTTCTTGTCGGTCTGTTTATTTCCTCCATAGTCCTGTTGCATAGTTCCAGCTACAAGGATGGTATTATTAGCTGCCGGGAAATTTGGCTGTCTAATGTGTCATTTTTCATGTTATTGTTGAAAATAATTAGAAACTGGTGAATTTGTCCTTTGAAAGAAAGTTGAACTCACAGTATGTATGTAGTGCTCTACCTCCTGGAGACAGCTCTGTCTGACTGTGGGAAAACACTAAGAATGGGTTTAGAGTTTACAGTTTATTGTCATGGTTGGAGATCTCAGCGACATTCATCTTACAGTCATCTTTGAGAATACACACCTGTAGATCCAGTCTGAGCTTTTTATGGGCATGATTGTGTGTGTGTGTGTGGTGTGTGTGTGTGTGTGCGTGTCTGGGAATGTGTAAATGTGTAAATGTGTTTGTTGTGTGTGCGTGTGTTGTGTGTGTGTGTGTGTGTGTGTGTGTGTGTGTGTGCGTGTCTGGGAATGTGTATATGTGTAAATGAATTTGTTGTGTGTGCATGTGTGTGTGTGTGTGTGTGTGTCTAGTCCTGCATATAACCAATGTGTGCCTTGTTGATGTAATGATCAGACAGGTGTTTGGGGTGTTCGTGTTGTGGTCAGAGAGTCAGATGGACTCCCAGTATAGAGCCTCTCTCTCCTGTACCCAGCTCCACACACACAGCCCTAATGAAAGGGGAGACGGTGTTTTCTGCTCCTGTAATGGGCCCGGAGAAGGAGGAGAGCAGCAGGGCATGTGATGGACCAGCGCCGCACTGTCAGCCATGGGAGCAGACTGGGGTTGGCTCCGTCAGCGCCTTTTGTGTCCTGGTCTTTGTCACATTTGCTCTGAAGATGTTCCAGTCAGTCAAGCTTACGGGTCACCGCTCAGCCCGTTGAGGGGGTGTAGGGAGAGGGCAGCACGGTTTTAACTTGTGGCTTTATGGCACTGTTTCTCTGTTTACTGTTCACAGAGCGTTTAGAGTGTGGTCAGCTGGAATGGCGGGAATGCTCTTCCGTGGATTTTTCTTTGTTTTCTTTTCTTTTTCCCACAGGTTCAGGGAGGTGCACGTAACCTCACGCATGCAAAGCAGCTTCAAAGAGTGATAAGGGGGGAATTAGTCTCGTGCTGAAAAACAGACTGCTTTGGAAAAGAAAGAATGAAAGGGAGAGAGAATGAAAGAAAAAAGAAAAAAAAAAAGAAGAGGTTGAGCTGGATTTGGAGGCGTAGACTTCCCTCCCGGTGAGTGATTTCTCAGAGGCAGAGTGTGAGTGCTGTTTTTAGATCTTCGCTCTTAAACTTTTGTGCCTGTGACAATCGATTGGCTATGATGCAGAGTTGAGGGGGGTGGGGGGGGGGCGGGCAAACAAAGATAAATTAGGCTTGTCACAACACAGATGTCTGAGGGGGGGGGGGGGTTGGGGAGCCAGGGGGAAAGGCCGGAAATAGAGATGTTGGATCCAAACGGAGACTGCGCCTTTTATTGCTGCCTGGTTCTGGAGCAGTGCAGCGGATCTGAACGCTCAGCAGTGAACGAGAGAACCAGCCTACTCTGAGAACGGTTTCCCCAATTAATACTTCTGGTTGAAATCAGTGTGTTTATCATATTCTCTTCATCTCTTCCTGGGTGTGTTTGTGGCTGTTGTTGAATAATCCACAATGTGATGCTTATACAGCATATTGCATAAAAAGAGAGAGGTAAAAAAAATAGAAAGAGACAAAGAAAATCTAATCCTTTTTAGAGTGCTTCCTGAAATAAGTGTCTGTGTAAGCTCTTTTGACAGGCAGTGATCACACCTACATGTTGTGGAAACACACAGTTGTATTATAATGGGGCCTATCGATTTCTGTTCTTAGCCTCCAGAGGCCGATCAGGTAGATGATGTAATCAATAATCTATTACGAAGGTGGGTTATGAATAGTGTATGTTAGGCTTAAACTCTCAGCACAAGAACCCAAGAGAGGGTTTAGTTCTACATTACCTGAAAAATAAACACCACGTCCATCACTTCACATAGATTCACACCAGCGTTTAACGGTTCACACATGGCAGTGACAGAGGTCCGTGGTAAGAGGATTCAAACCCTGGATGGGGTGTGTTTTGTCCCATATTGATTTACAGTACAGTGACATGACGCCCCCCCCCCCCCCCCCCCCCCCCACCCCCCCACCCCCCCACCCAGGGAAGCACTGAGCCGGTTCAGCCTCCCTTTTTGGAAGCCACACACGCTTAGGCCTCGGACCAACGGCAAAAAACAAACAAACAAACAAAGAATCAGCTTATGGTAATGTGCTCTCATCCAGCGATGGGCAGACTTGATGAAAGACCATATTTTAATGAGATCAGCAGCCTTTCTGATAAAGAGATCATCTCTGTCATAAAAAGAACAAAACAATGCCTCCATCTGTCCCTCAGCCTCTCTCTCTCTCTCTCTCTCTCTCTCTCTCTCTCTCTCTCTCTCTCTCTCTCACTCACTCTCTCTCTCTCTCTCTCTCTCTCTCTCTCTTATTTGAGAATGAGAGACTAAGTAAACGTTGTTACTGAGTGCTATGTGAAAGTGAGCTGGACCCTGATACGCTGAATCTCTGTCATTTCCATGGAGACACAAGGCTTGGCAGGTTTACAGCTCTGTTAGCTGATGGTAGGCTAGGATAAAACAGGAACTCAGAGCCGCAGTGAGTCCTATTCTGGACAGGTTTTGGGTCCCACAGGACGATGTGATGTGCCTTACATCCCTCCCCAAATCTGGTGCTGATCCACATTTGCCCAGTTCTGCCGCTCTCTTTCTCTCTCTCTCTCTCTCTCTCTCTCTCTCTCTCTCTCTCCTCTCTTTCTCTTTTTGGACCACAACCAAACTCCCATTGATCTTTAGATTGCTGACAATGATTGTTTCTCCCCAAAAGACCATCTCTCTCTCTCTCTCTCTCTCTCTCTCTCTCTCTATCCATTCTTTCACTCACTCTTATTCTTTCTCCCTCCCCACACACACTTTCTCGCATGGTTTCACTTGAATATGTACTTCTCAGAAAATAGAGTACATTTGCCAACAAAGTACAAGAAAAAAAAATCATAAGCGTTTGTTCTCCAGAGCGATGCTGATCCCCGTCCAGCGCTGTGTGTGCCAGTGTTGGTTTGGTTGTTCTGTTGGGTTTACTGCAGCGTGTGGGAGGGAAATGTAATTGTTGAAGAGTGTTCCCCTGTGGCTCTTTAGGCTCTGTTACCTGAGAACAGGGGCCAGGTGAAGGAATCCAGGCCACTTACACAGAGGGCCCTCTGTCTCTGAAATAAGTCCAAGTTCTAGCAAAATGCAGAACTGTAAACTGCAACAAAATTTCAAGGGCACTGAACCTCCGCAATGAACTGTGTACCAATCAGGGATTTTTTTTGTTACAGGGATTTTTTCCCTGTAGTTTAAGGTATGTTTTTAATATATTCTGTGAGTGTATGTGTCGTAGGTGTGTGTGAGTGAGACCAGCCTGGGGCATTGTCATAATATTAAATTAAGAAAACGACAGATGAATCCACAACAGCTGTCCTTTTCATTCCCTGACTGGTTTTAATCCTCTAACCCTATTGAACCTACTGCACACTGGCTTTCTCTCAGTTTAACCCTCTGGAACCTACTGTACACTGGCTTTCTCTCAGTTTAACCCTCTGGAGCCTACTGCACACTGTCTTTCTCTCAGTTTAACCCTCTAACCCTCTGGGACCTACTGCACACTGTCTTTCTCTCAGTTTAACGCTCTAACCCTATCGAACCTACTGTACACTGTCTTTCTCTCAGTTTAACCCTCTAACCCTATCGAACCTACTGTACACTGTCTTTCTCTCAGTTTAACCCTCTGGAGCCTACTGCACACTGTCTTTCTCTCAGTTTAACCCTCTAACCCTATCGAACCTACTGTACACTGTCTTTCTCTCAGTTTGACCCTCTAACCCTATCGAACCTACTGTACACTGTCTTTCTCTCAGTTTCAGGGAGCCATTTTCAGTGGTCCTACACCAGCAATGATCCATCTGTTCCTCTGTGTGTGTGTGTGTGTGTATGTGTGTATACACACAATATAAACACTATATAAATCTATCTGTCTGTCTATTGATATATCTATCGATCAATCTATCTATCTATACGTATAGATAGCGTGTGTTTCTGTGTGTTTATACATGTGTGTATGTGAGTAAGTGTGTATGTGTGTGTGTGTGTGTGCATACACACAATATAAATACTATATAAATCACATTGTGCGTATGTGAGTAAGTGTGTGTATGTGTGTGTGTGTGTGCATACACACAATATAAATACTATATAAATGACATTGTGTGTATGTGAGTAAGTGTGTATGTGTGTGTGTGTGTGTGCATACACACAATATAAATACTATATAAATGACATTGTGTGTATGTGAGTAAGTGTGTATGTGTGTGTGTGTGTGTGCATACACACAATATAAATACTATATAAATCACATTGTGTGTATGTGAGTAAGTGTGTGTATGTGTGTGTGTGTGTGCATACACACAATATAAATACTATATAAATGACATTGTGTGTATGTGAGTAAGTGTGTATGTGTGTTTGTAAAGTCCCTATTAGCCAGAGCGGTTCTCTCCTGAGTCTGTGTTGACTGGAGGTGTGTACGCACTAAGAGATCACACCCTGTCTTATGTCATAATGGGCCTCGTAAATCCCCTTCTGCTCACAGCTTCAGTGAAACAAGGCAGACAGCTGCAGGCAGAACCAGCGCTGTCTCACTGCGTCACACTGCCGAGAGAGAGAGAGAGAGAGAGAGAGAGAGAGAGATGACGTCACTCTCCATGCTCTTCTTCACAGAAACAGTTTGACAGATGACACGGTGCGGGGGGAGGGAGGTGAAGGTGCTGGGCTTGTTCAGGAGGAAGGTGCTTTTTCTAAGCCTGTCTCTCTGAAAGTGGCACTGCCCACAGTTCACACGGTTGTTTAGCATTTCTCTGCTAACTGGGCTGCTTGGTCTGACTCTTTTCCTGAAATCAGACCTCAGAAAAACAAAGAAAATCCAGCGCAAATTAGAGGAAAAGTAATGTTCTCAAAGGGTGTGGAAATGTTAGTAATTTTATCCTTGACAGTCAGTTGGCTAGCCGGCCTGTGTCATAAGAACGTATGGGGACTGATTGGCTCTCTGACTCAGTGAAGCAGAGAAAAAAAAAAGCAAACAGCGCTGAGAACAGAACCCCTCTAATGAGTTTTAAAAAAAAAAAAAAAACAGGACTTGTGTAACAGACTTGGGTTGAATATAAATGTTACAGATTGCAGTCTGTCTGAGGTTATGTTCCTGTTCCTCCAGTTTTTCCTCTCTCACACTGTCATACAGTTCTCTCTCTCTCTCTCTCTCTCTCTCTCTCTCTCTCTCTCTCCCTCTCTCTCTCGTTCTCATGTCGTGTATGTGCGTGTGTGTGTGTGTGTATGTGTGTGAGTTTTGGGGACGCTCTCATGGGCAGGTGATGTGAACTGATTCTCTCACAAGGATGAGCATGAGGGCAAGGTTTTCGCTTGCACATGGGAGCCACAGGGCTGGTCGTGTCATCGGTTTGTGTGTGTGTGTGTGTGTGTGTGTGTGTGTGTGTTCGTGTGTGTGTGTTTCATGGATGGTTGGAACGGCCTACCTCTCCCCTCCCATGGGGCCCGTGACTGACCCCTAACGTCCCAGGCTCACCTGTTCCTGTGTCATTTGAGAAAAGCAGAACCAGCAGATGGAAGAGCGCGAAGTTGAGAGCAGTTAGACGTCTTGTTCTCTGATGGACAGTTCTGTTTTCGTCTCTGCAGTCTTTCCTCCCTCTCTGAGCTCCTCTCATCATCTCCTCTAAATCTGTCACTATCACTGTTTACTCTCTTACGCAAGAACTCTCACAGACAAAACAATCACAAACAACAGCCATGGAGGAAGGACACAGGCAGATAAAGAGCACGCCATACTCATTTGAGGCCAATCCGATAATAGGGATGTGTCAGGAAATGTTGTTGTTAACGTATGAATCATTCTTAGGAATAGATTTTAGAACTGTCATTTTAGCATTTTTAAAAACATAGCAGGACTGACTGGTCCAACGTTTTTTGTTTTTTTTCAGCAAGCTCGGAGCAAGTATCTTGTTTCTCTTTGTGTGTTGTGTTCTAATCCTTGAATTGAGACTCTAAAAAAATACGATTTTGCACTGATGAAAAAGGCTTCATTAACCCTGTGATTTTGGAATAGACCTATACAGCTTCCAGTGCTCAATAACAAATCACCAAAGTCATCACTGAATTTTAATGACTAGTTTCAGTTAGAAAGCACAGTTTTCGCTCTTCCATTTCATGTCAGAATGAATACCCCAAAATGTAGTATATTTTATGCAAAGAAAACAAAAACAAAAACAAAAACACAACAATGACACATCTTTTTGCTATGATCTGTTTGTCAACACACACCCTGGTTAACTGATCAATCAGATGATCATGCTGACGTACCGAGTAGCCAATCATCAGCATAACCTGCAAAAAAAAAAAAAAAAAAAAAAAAAAAAAATATATATATATATATATATATATATATATATATATATATATATATTTAAAGAGACAGTTAATGATGGGATTGGTTGTGTATGTACGTTCATTTGTTTATCACAAGCACAAATGTGTTGCCGTGATTTCAGATGAGGAATTGACCACCACAGACCTGCGGGATTACCCTGCCCCGCCACATCACTGGGCAGAAAAAAAGATCTGTCCCCGGTGTTTGATCTCATACATCTTCCATAAGCAATGGGACATCCACGCCAGGACAACACTGATGTTGATTAGCTTTCTCTCTGACTCAGTATCCCCAGTGTCCCCAAGCTACTGTCCACTGCATCCTGATGAGAGTGGTGGAGGTGTCCTCGAACAAGAGCATGTGTAATCGGCTTATGAGTGCATCCGGGCTTCTGCCGTGCCATAGCTGATCTGAGGTCAGCTAAGGCTCTTTCTGATTGAACAGAGTCTCATTGCCTTTTGACATGTATATGATATAACACAGGCCTCTAACACACTAACTACAGCACTGTTTGAGATGTGGAGGGGTATGGATAAACTTATGTCAGAGAGACAGGAATAGACAGTGAGACAGACAGACAGAGAGACAATGGCAGAGAGAGGCAGAGAGACAGAGAGAGAGGCAGAAAGGCAGAGAGAGATAGACTGACAGAGAGAGAGATGCACAGAGAGAAAGGAAGAGAGACACAGAGAAAAAAGAGAGAGAGAGAGAGAGAGAGAGGAAAGGAGAGAGAGAGAGAGACAGACAGAGAGAGGGGTGTCTACAGTGGTACAGTGTGGGTCTCTCAGTGCTTGGCTGCAGGTCTGTGTGTCTGACGTCAGACCTGTGCCATGTCCACGGCACTGAGCTGTAAACATGAAAGTGTACGACATAAGAAAGTGGGATACAGCTCCCTCAGGCTGTTTTGCCTATAAATATCTGACTCACATTTCTTTGATTTGCAAATTAGGAAGAATATTTTTTTTCTTCCCCTCCCTCTCTCTCTCCATCCTTTTTTTCCCTTTTTTTTTTCGCTCTCAGACTGGAAGTGGATATTGAGGATGCGGCTGTGTCATCTGCTCTGTGCGTGGGCGAACTAAGAAAAATCTCTCTCTCTCTCTCTCTCTCTCTCTCTCTCTGTCTCTCTCTCTCTTTTTCTCTACCTCTGTCTCATTCTGAATCTTTACGGCTAATCAAAGACTTATCTTGTCTTCAACTTCAAATGCACCAATAGCGGCCCAGCGGGATGGCCGAATGAATCTGTGGACTGACGGCATTCTCCCGTGCTAAACAGGCTGCCCAAAACGAGAAAAAGAGAGAGGGGTAGAGAGAGGGAGAGGGAGAGAGAGAGGAAGAGAGTGTGAGAAAGAGGGAGAGAGAAAGAGAGAGAGTGAGAGAAAGAGAGGGAGAGAGAGAGAGAGAGAGAGAGAGAGAGAGAGGAAGAGAGTGTGAGAGAGAGGGAGAGAGAGTGAGAGAAAGAGAGGGAGAGAGAGAGAGAGAGGGAGAGAGAGAGAGTGAGAGAAAGAGAGAGAGAGAGAGAGAGAGAGGGAGCAGTATGCCTGGCCTCAGATGTAATCTTTTCCGAGTGGAGTGTAGCAGTAGGCTGTGCGTGCCACTGAAAAAACACAGTGCGTTGTCCTTACACACAGTCTCCACATGCTGTCTGCTCAGCTCTGTCTGCCTGTCCTATTCACTGCCACTGTTAATTAGTGTTCCAAAGACACTCGCGTGCATGAGAGAGAGAGAGAGAGAGAGAGGAAGAGAGAGAGAGAGAGAGGGAGAGAGAGAGAGAGTGGTGCATTATTAATACAGCATGTCTGAAATCATACAGTCAGGCCGTTCCTGCGATCCTCTTTTGACTCTTGACTCTCTCCCTCCTTCTCTTTCTCTCTCTCTTTATCTTTCTCTCTCTCTCTCACTCTCACCCTCTTTTTCCCTTTCTCATTCTCTCTCTGTCTCTTTGAAGCTTAACTGGGGTAATCTTTCAATAGATAACAGTATATGAGTATACCTCTGTCTTTGTGTTGTGAGCGTGTGTGTGTGTGTGTGTGCGTGTGTGCGTGTCTGTGTATTGACTCAGTTCGCCAGTGCAGGTAGGTGGAAAACGCCTAATCTGACCTGAGAGCGGACTCAGGCTCCGGGCTTAAAGAAAGAGCAGCTTGCATTTGGTCTTGTGCTGCACCCAGTGTGAGCTCCTCAGCACACACAGCTCCACAGACCTTTCAAAACAGGGATTTGCAACTCTGAAATCTCCAAAGTAGGTCAACAACTTTTTTTTGCAGCTCTTCCTGTGTTCTCTTCTGCCTTTTGATGTGAATTATGAAAAAAAAAAAAAAATTAATGGAAATAAAACGATGTATTATTTACAGTGTAATGGTGATTTTTTTTTTTCCTGAGGAAATGAATTAACTGTATATTATTGGTTTGAGATACAGGATTACAGAAGATAACATAAGAGCTCGTCAGCTAGGGCGGGGTGATGATTTTTTTTTTTTTGAGTCGAGGACCAAACAGGGTGTTTTATTTAAAGCTACCTGAGCAGTGAAGTAGCACAGGCTCTTTCCGAATCAGCGACGGAGGACAGCGATGGAGCTGTGACCCAATTAAGTTTCTCCACCCTCTGCGGCAGGCACCACAGATGGCTCCCAATACCGTATACGTGTGTGTGTATAACTGAAATTTATCCCTACAACAAAATCTTCACACAGGAGACTACAAAAGCTGGGCCCCGGGTGCCAGAGGGGTCCAATCTTTAAAGGGTCGTTACTTCTCATGGGGGGTCCGTCTAACTGTAGCCGTTGACGAAGATGTCGGATTGGCTGTCGTTTGCAGAAATCCGAGCGTGCTCAAACGTTGCCAGAACGTTAGCCCGTGTAGCGTATAACGTTAGCACACTGCAGGAGGTCCACTGAAGGACAGACCATGGACCATCCACCGCTCAGAGGTTCAGAACAAGTTGTTTTTACCTGATCCAAGGCCTGGTGATTTGTTGTGAGCGTGTGTGCATTATGTATGGGTGTCTAGACAGATGCCCTGGCACCTCAACCCTTTGACAGCAGTGTCCAGACCCTATCTCTGGAGATCAGCTTGTCCTTGTGAAGTCGCAGTGTCGGGTCACTGATGGCTCTCTCCGGCGCCGTTTCATTTAGCACCACATAACTATTGCCAGGGGATTAACAGTGTGAGACAGTGTGGTGGTGTGTGAGACAGTGTGGTGGTGTGTGAGACAGGGTCTGGGGTTTGGGGGGACTGGGGAGCACTTGTCATGCTCACCCGTCTCTCTCTCTGTTTGTCTGTCACTCTCTGTCTCTCTTTCCCCCTCAGTGTTCTTCTGGACTGAGTCTGGACCCACGTAGACAGGATGAGGTCACACCCAATGTTGTTGTATGATCAACCAGCGGAAAACGGATCAGTGGCAAAGCTGATGACGTGTTTTAGACAGCAGTAGTGTCAGTGGAGTTCATTCATGTCAACACAAAGTTCAAGTTTTGGAGTGGTGTTGCACAGGCACACAGAGGCTAATGGAAAGGGGGGGACGGGGGGGGGGGGGGGGGGGGGGGGGCGGATCCCCACAAATACACAGTGAATGCAGTTCCATACATGTGTTCTGCCTGCATGGACATTAGCACAATAGCACTGCTTTATATTATGCAAAGTCCACGCATGTGGCATCATTACTGCCTCAACTGACCTTAAATCACTTTCCAATAACACAAAAAGCAAAATGGTCTAACATTTAGTTGGGCATGCCTCAGAATTAGCTTGTATTTATCTGATAGCCAATTTTTTAAAGATTAAAAATTAAATCTCCATGATGGCACACACACAATACAAGCAGTGAATTTGACCTCTATATATAACCCATCCTTGCACACCAGTAGTAAGCACACAGAACCACTAGGCACAGGAGCAGTGGGCAGCATACCTGCACCCAGGGGGCAGTTGTGTATTAAGTGCCTTGTCTAAGGGCACTTCGGCCGTGGATGTTTTTCCCCTACCGGTCCTGGGAACCGACCCGGCAACCTTTCGGTCACAAGCTCACTTCTCTAACTGTTAGGTCACGGGCTGCCCTGAAGTGCTGACGATGAGGATGGGTTTATGACCCACACGTGCAGCACACAGTGGATTAGTGCGCCACCTTAACCACTCGACAACTAATTGTCTTCTTTTACCTATCACAAACTAAGATCTAAGACAGTGTTTCTCTGCACCAGTCCTGAGGACCCAACTAGACTGCAGGGTTTAGTTCACACCATACACCTGCATACACAGTAGAAGAAGCTTAGTGCTGAGCAGTCAGTGGATAAGATGAAGAAGAAGTGGTGATACTCGGCTAAAGCCTAAAATGTGGTGTCTTCTGGGTCTCCGGGACTGGAGCAGAGAAGCACTGATCTAAGAGGTTACCTACACCTTTAGAGGGATGTCACTTAGCACACAGGTCAATTTGCATGTCACTCATTCCCAGACAGGAGCTGCTTCTTGTGCTACCTTTGGACATGGCAGCTGCATCTATTCTTAATATTTCCTCAAAGATCCCTGTGACAGGCTGCAGGCTAGAGTCTCCACTGGACTCGGACTACAGATGTTTTTTATTTTGTGACACAGACAGATGTTTAGTGGTCGGAGGCTGATGGGTTTCAGGGCACTGGGAGATGGCAGGCGTTCACCGGCCAGTAGTGGTATCGTAGTAGTTGGGGAATCGGCCTTGATGCCTGAGGGCTATAGGTTCAAACACCACTTGTGACATTTCAGTGCTGATGCTCCTCCAAGGTCGTTCTGGAGACAAGTGACCTCTGCTGTAATCAGCAGTAACTCAGTTTATTGTGAGAAGAGTCTCAGTTCTCAGCCTCAGTTACTTGCCCAGACTGTGATTGGTGCAGGATGGTGGGCGTGACAGTTAACCAGAGGAGTGGGAGGAGTTTTAGGAATGAGGGTAGCTGGTGAGTGTTGTAAAGAAGACATGATGTTTCTGCACTGCCATAAGAAACTGACTGGTGTGTTTGATTTCCCAGTGTGTGTGTGTGTGTGGTTTGGTGTGTTTAATGTACATTTTATTTGCGGATGTGTAAATGTGAGAGTTAGAGAGAGAAAGAACAGGAGGGTGTACTTATATGCTATCAGTGCATCAGTAAATGGATGAGTGTGTGTGCGTTTTGATGTGGTTGTGTCAGTTTGGAGTCATCTGAGACACTATGTCTGAGAGATGCATCCCAGGAGTACTATTTCTCTGCTCTGCTATGACAAGGCCCAATCACTCTCTAGTAAATAGGAGTGTCGATCAAGGAAGGGGTTAGGTAACCTCCATCTCACACCACATCATTCATCCGTTCATTCATTCAGTAATTCATCCTCTGATGTTACGTCCTCATGAATGTCTGGACATTTCTTCCTCCCAGTGACGGAAATAAAGGGATGTGTTCATCTGGAGGGGAGGGAGAGAGAGAGAGAGAGAGAGACAGAGAGAGAGAGAGAGAGAGAGAGACAGAGACAGAGACAGAGAGACACTTGTCAGAGTGACTTGTCAGTTTTTTTAATTTGTTTTTATGTGAGTGGTTGAGTGGTTTGGGGAGATTTTGAAGTTTGGAGGCTGAACTCGGGACAAGAGAACATTCTTAAGCCAAGAGCTGTTCTCTGAAGAAGGGCCAGGCTTAAGGCAGTGCAAACAGCACTTTGTGGATGTCAATATGATTTTTTTATTTGAGTGCGCGTAAATTAGCTCTTGGCGAAAGGGTTCTGGAAAAAAAAAAAAAAACAGACTACAATTGACGTTAAGTAGGAGAGCTTTCTAAAAATTTGGCTTCTTTTGTAATATTAATTTGGAGGCCTTTTTGCAGGACCGACTTGATTAAACTCCATCACGGCGCCGCTACAACACTCTTGTCCGCCTGTGCTATTACCGACTGCTCTGCGGCTTTCTTGGGCGTTCGTCAGACAAAGTTTTAAAACTCCGCTGAATGATGAATAAACTGAATCATTTACTAAGCAGCTCGTCTTCTGCATTAAAAAGCGGAGCCGCGACGCTGCTCTTTTCCCGTCCACCTGGTCTTTTTCCATGAGTCACTCTGCCACGTATCTGAACCCACCAGCATCTGTTTCCAGTCCAGAGCGTTTACCTCAGATGTGACCTTCTGTAAGATTTGTGTGTGGTTGCCCCCCCCCTCCCCCGACGTACCTCATTGTAGACCGTGATGCTTAGAGATGGAAGAAACTGTCCTAGTGGGGCAAGGCCATGCAATTAGCCTCAAAATGACAGGCTTGTAATGTGATTTGTCATCTGAGGACGAGGGACGTGGATGAGTCTCTTGGGAATATCCCTGGGAAATCGCCAAGAACAAACGTGCTCCGCTCAGGGAAGGAGTCAGAACATGGAGGAGTACAGTTCTTCGTCTGTGGAGCAGGACAAAGTTTCATCTGTTTTTGTCAGTTTACCCCTGTGGGGGTTTGGTGCTCGTTAAGAAGTCAAGGCAGATAAATAACAACAAAAAAATACAGAGAGAGAGAGAGAGAGAGAGAGAGTTGTGAGTCTGAGAGTACAGCCCACTACCATATTCATGCTGTCTTCTCTTTTTACATTTCATCTGGTACCACAGAGAATTTTTTTCTTTTCTTTCTTTATCCATATTTCAAAGTTAATTTTTGAACTGACTCTAATTTTGCTCCTGGGTTTATTGACGCGCATCTTCATCGACCGCACCATGTTCCACTAAATTACAACATGCCTTTTGATTCCATTACAAAAGAAACAAATTATTACAATTTGAAAGTGTTTATAACCATGTTTTTGAAGCATTCTGTAATATCACTTCCAAATGTGGCACAGAGGCAGTCTAATACACAGGACTGCTGTACAGCTGTTTATTCTCTGTGAGTTTATTCATATAGAAATCAAAGGCAACCACTTTTCCCCTATTCATATCTACACACACACACACACACACGCACGCACGCACGCACGCACGCACACGCACGCACACACACACACACACACACACACACACACACACACACACACTTTATCCCTGCTGTTGCACAGATCAGCACTCTCTCTCTGTCAGGTCACTGGTGCTAATGGTCGGGACACTGGTGTAAAAAATATTAGTGGTTAAAATTTTAGCCCTTGCCTGTTTTACTTTCCACCTGACCTGCCAGACTTCTACTTCACGTTGGCTCAGTGATTGGCACCGTTGGGTTCGAATCTAGGCCGTCCCAGGCCCTTTCTGTGGGTTTCCTGTGTTTGCACGGGTTTCCTCCCACCACAAAGACATGCATGCTAGGATTACTCCTGTCAGTGACCTTGACCAAAGCACTGGCAAAAAGACCTGGAGTTGGTCCCCCGGGCACTGGCGGCTGCCTACTGCTCCTAGCTCATAGTGTGTATGTGCTCACTGGTGTTAGGATGGGTTAAATGCAGAGGCTGCATTTCACTGCTCACTGCTCAGTTTGTGTGTGACAAATAAAGTACTTCTACTTCAAACAGTGCCCATTTTCTCCTCTGAGAGACCCTGTTTTCACCATTTTCTCCTCTGAGAGACCCTGTTTTCACCATTTTCTCCTCTGAGAGACCCTGTTTTCACCATTTTCTTTTTAGATTTGCTTGTTTTCTCTTCCTAGAGACCCCGTTTTCGGTGCCGGTTTCCTCGTAAAGTGATAGACGCCCCTCTTCTGAGTGACTGCTTGTACACCCTCTTTTTGGAGAGAGCCTGTACCCACCAGCTGCGCTTCTCTGCTTTCAGGTGTCGCCCCAGGGGCTGCGTTAATTTGGGAGAAGATCCCCCCACCCCTCCCGTCCTGGTTCTAACAAACTCTTAATTATTCCAGTGGTACCCAGCAGCTCAGTTAATTAATTGGTGATTAAGTGTCAGTGTTTTTGCATCCTAGTCAGAAAAAAACAACATTGCAAAACAATTTTCTGACTGTGCTCATCTCATGCCCTGTTTTTCCTTCTTTTTACCTCCACTGCTTGTCAGTGCCTAACTGCATTTTGGATCATTTTAACACTTTGGCGTCTTATTTTTACATCTGTAACCTGTCAGATCCTCTCCTGAGATGACCTGGATGTGATTTGATTAAAAACATTCCAAACAGCATGGAAAACGAGGACACTGTCATTCCCAAAAACAAAAAAAACATTTGCGACAAACTGTTCTTCCGTTGTAACAGCGTAGTGAAATGCTGTAGCTAAAACATAATGAGCATCTGTGGGGAACTGGTGAACGACTAAATGACAGTAGTGTAACTGCTGTTCAGGGGAGGAGTCTCTCTCTCTCTCTTTCTTGCTCGCTCTCTCTCTAATGGAAACGTGTTGCGTAAGAAGAGCCAGATGACAGCTTTGAGTGATGTAACACAGAGAAGGGTTCAGTCAACAGCACCGTGCTTACAGCTCACAATGTCAGAGTTTGTTTTATAAACTCCAAACCTCTCCTTCCTTCTCCTCATCTATCTATCTATCTATCTATCTATCTATCTATCTATCTATCTATCTATCTGTCTGTCTGTCTGTCTATCTATCTGTTCGTCTGTTTGTGTATCTCACTTCCTTTCACATGTGGACGAAGCAGAGAGAAAACTCATTAAATATTAAGATAAATCTGTCCAAAAATAGCGCTTCTCTCCCAGTCTTACCACAGACAGTAATGAAACCTACATATGCACATATCTGCTTATGAGAAATACTTCAGCAACGAGAAACATCCACCACAAACGTGTCCTCACGTAAACTGTCCACACTGGGACAGCAGTGAAAGAGAAATGTACCTGATAGACCTACACGATCACATGCACCGTGATACAGCATGTTTCAGAGTGAAGTGACCACTGAACATTAAAGCTTTGTAGAGGTGCCTCTGGAGCAAGGCCAGAGTCAATAGGTACGCGCGAAGATACTTTCTAACCGCTAAGTTTCTCACTTTGTGTTTTGCTCTGTCTCTCGTTTTCCAGCAGGTCGTACTTCATCAAACTGCTGAGCACGGTTGCCCTTTCGTCAGTCAGAATCATTCTGATAAGGCCTGCACTGAGAAGGCAATCAGAACTTAGGCCTAAGCAGGGAGAGGAAAAAAAAAAAGAGGCCAGAGATTGAAAGAGAGAGAGAGAGAGAGAGAGAGGCTTTAGCTGCGGAGGGTGTGATAATCCTGTGAGTGGAGGAGAGTGTAGTTAGTACAGAGGGAGTGCTGGTGGAAAGACACTCTCTCCAGAGTAATCAGACGACCAATCTCAGGCTAAACCTCTCCCACTCAGCTACCCCCCCCCCCCCCCCCCCCAAAAAAAACCCCCCTGTCTGATTCTGCTCATTTGGCTCCATTGACTAATGCAGTGAAAATCAGGAGGTGAGAATTGGCTCAGGGGGAAAATGGAGAGCTGGGATTTTTTTCAGCGTTTTATAGTGGAGGATGAGTTACAAGACTTTGTTCCTACAATTCTGCCTTAACAGGAGAGAGTACATTTGTTAAGATTGCTGATTGGCTGAAATGACTGAGTGTTCACCTGTTTCCTGCTTTTGTATCACTCTTTCTGTGGCAGAGTAACAGAACAGGAGAATTATTTCCATTGAGGGGGTCGACCCGAGATGTGTGGAAAAGCCTAGCACCCCTGGGGGCTGACCAATGTACACACACACACATACACACACGCATACACACACACACACACACACACACACACACACACACACACACACACACACTGTTACAGAGGGCATTGCTCGCTCAGCTAGTGCAAAGGGCTGCCAAGCTACGTTCTCGGACGATTCTCTCCATTCAGTGCACTGCAGATTAATCTAGCTAACAGGCTTGGCACTCCTCCTCATATTACACTATATGTGAGAGCAAATGAAGAAACGCTTCATGTATTCACTGTACTGACTGTTCTCTCTCTCTCGCTCCCTCTCCTCCACTTCAGCAAAGCAACATTCAGCTTTAAAATCAATTTATCCTAGCTCATAACTGATTTAACCGAGACGCTGTCCAAACACTAAATAATCAGAAGTGTTCTTTACAGAGAACACTCTTAAAGTTCTGTAATGTGTGGCAACGGATTTTTTTTTCTCCGGTAAAAGAAACTTGGTCTTGCCTAGAGAAAATGAAATCTATGAGGTGTGAATGAGCTGGAGTGTTCAACATGGAAACACTATGAGGTTCCAGACAAAATTTCTGGGAAACTAATATTTTGTTGTTGTTGCTGAGTATTTATGGTTAGAATGGCTTTCAGCGGCCTTTTGTAATACCTGCACATGGATTCTGTTCTGTGCTATTTGTAAGGACTATCAGGGAGAACTACTGAGATTTGTCCGCCAGTTTTCACCCTATTAATGACGGCGGAGTGTTGTCCAGCCCTGTTCATGTTTAACTGTGCTATCGGAAAAAAACTGCATTTCTGGAACTTTATTACTATGTGTATATGGGCTTCTCTTCCCCCATCTTCCACAGGTTTGCGTGGCGCACAAACAGTCGAATTAGAGAAGTGTGTAAGCAGTGGAGAGAGGCACGCGAAGCTCCTTGCATGCCCCGGAGACAGATTAGCCATGCTTCTCCTGTCGCGCTCTTTGCTTTGCGATGAAATTACATTTAGGCTACAATGGCAAATCTTTATATCCGTATCTTATGAAACACACGTCTGCGAGCTCATTTCCGCCAAGGTCTGCCGCTGTAAATTAATAGATGCGGCGGAAGGAGTGGGAATACAATACGGAACCTTATTCCTTCCCGAGTTTCATTTACAAAACTGAGAGGCTTTGTTTGGCGTCTTTTCCGAGGACCTCTTCCAGTCCTTGGGTAGAATCATACGTATCTTTTTCTTCCGTCACTGACCAGCGTTTGAGTGTGGAGAGCGTCACCTCGTCCCCTGCTTTCCCTTGTGGACAGGGCTCGCTTTCATGCTCTGGTTATGATGTGAGTATGAATGTGCTGGCGGAGGAGTCAGGAACATGACGGAAACAAGACATGACATCGACTGTGGCAAGACCTCCCCTCCTCCTCCTTCTCTCCTCCTTACACTGCAGCAGTGAAACTTTATATTTAGAAACTCGACGGTTCAGTGTACAAGAACATTCACCCAGCATATTCACACATCTACACACAAACAGAGTATCCAGCTGAACACGGACACAAAGGCACTTAACGACACTTTTTGCATGTTTTTCATATTTGTACGCCACGAGCTTGCTCAACAGGCTATTTCAGAAGCTACACCTGAGTGATGTGCTTATGACACATCGATATCTCTTCTGAACTGTCGTGAAACTGTAGATTCATCGAGCCTGTCCATTCTAAAAACTCTCGCTTTTCTCTCGTCTGCATCGGTTGGTCGGGAATCTGATTATTGGTTTGACATCAGTAATAGGTCGGGGAGAATACGAGACTTGTCGTTTCGTCCGAAAATAAAGCGTATCTCTTTTTTTTTTTTTCATTCTTTCTGTCTCTCTCTAGGTTGATATACATTTCAGTCTGGAAAATGTTCCACTCTGATATCTGTTTCAAAGAGTTCATTCTAGCTCATTTTACACCGTGAGGGAAAGTTCTCCTTAAGTCGAGTACTACCTTCGAGTCATTAACGTTGTGCCGGATATGACATCTATGTATTTTCCTTCAAGGGATGTTTCGGTTCACGTCGAGGTAAAGCGGTAATATGTCTCCGTCTTTATTTCCCATTTCCTTACTATCTGCATCACTTTAGCTTACCACTCAGAGACAAGCAGCCAGGGCGACGTCCTTCACCGGCTGAGGAATCTGCATTTAGATGGGGTCAGTTGCTGACGCCAGAGCCGAGCAGCAGATAGACAGAGACAGGGATCTCATTAGCGGGATTATGAGCTCCGCTAATCAACATCTGTTGCAAAGTGCCGCGTTTTATTAATGATATTCCACCTAAAACGGAACATAACTTAACACAGTCAATACAGCCGGTCCCCTGCCAATCTTGGCAGTTCATAACAATACGATACTTCGTGTCTGCGCGTGGGCCTTTTGTCTGAGAGGCATTCGCCTTGTATGTTCCCATTATGTGAATATGTTGTTCTGTCAGTTTCTTTGAATTTGCATTGTGCTGTGGTGATTTTGTGTTCATTAATATGACGTTTGTAATAAAGTGTTGGTTTATTATGTTGTGGGTTAGATGTCACTGACAGTGTAGAAGGTTTCCTAAATGAGGGGGACAGAGGGACCCCCCCACAAACCTCTGGACTCCTCTCACAGCCAGTTTAGCAAAACACGTCCACGAGCGCTCTTGCTCACTCTCTCTCTCTCTCTTTCACACACACACACATACACACCTATACACACACACACACACACACACACACACACACACACACACAAGTCTCTTCACATACTCAATCAATCTGATGTCACCTAGTACCATTTCACACGTAATGATTGTAGCTCTGGTTACTGGTTGGGCATTTGATTGGTCAGAGTATGGGATTTGGACATGTGAATGTGAAAGGAGGCACATCTCACACTCTCTCTGTTCCTTTCTCTCAGCCCCCCCCCCCTTCCATGTTTCTCTTTCTCTCTGTTTTTCGTTGCACATGCCAGCACCATGCTGGTCACGAATATCATAACCAGAGTGCTTATTGTGAATCTTCTATCAGCTGGGTCCTTTGTGTCTTAAAAGTGCACTTTAAATCTGAGAGCCCAAATGGAGGACACAAAAAGTAAATGTTCTGAGGACGCTCTGGGATTGAGTCCGCTTGGCCAAATGGAGACGGCCTGCCATGATTAATATTACACAATAACTACATTAAGCAGACAGCCGTATATCTGCTCCATCTCAGAGGAACTGAATAATCAGAACAAAGACTTTTCAATGAAAGACCTGCCCCACCCCCCTTTTTTTTTGTAGTCTCATAACAGCTGAACAGCTGAAGTTTCACATTCACTTGAGTTAACTATCAGTGTTGGAACACTGACTTATCTTAAAACATTTAAAACATTTGAATAATTGTTCCATTTAGGAGAAGAAAGGGACTGGTTTTGGTCTCTTTCAGATGTGAAATTGGACTCTGATGTGATATCCATGACTTCTGTGCTGGCCGTTGCTGTATCAGTAACTCTCTTCTTTTGTTTCCTTCTCTCCCTCTTTCGACAGGATGTAAAATCCACATTCTTCCAGTTTGGGGCCTCCATTCAGCAGGAAGCCCTCCTCATGCTGAACATCATGGAAGAGTATGATTGGCACGTCTTCTCCATAGTGACCAGCAAGTTCCCTGGTTACCAGGACTTCATCGCCATCCTCAAAACCACCGTGGATAACAGCTTTGTGGGCTGGGATTTACAAAACATCATCACCTTGGACGCGGTGGACGGAGACACCAGGACCCAGATCCAGCTGAAGAAAGTTCAGTCTCCGGTGATTTTACTCTACTGCTCCAAGGACGAGGCGGCCTACATCCTGGAGGAGGCTCGCTCGCTCGGCCTGACGGGCTTCGGCTACATCTGGATCGTTCCCAGCCTCACCACGGGGAATCCGGACATCACTCCGGACGAGTTCCCATCGGGGATGATCTCTGTCTCCTACGACGACTGGGACTACCCTTTGGAGGCGCGCGTGAGGGACGGCCTGGGGATTATCACCACCGCGGCCACGGCCATGCTGCAGGAATTTGGGGATATTCCTGAGGCAAAGACTAGCTGCTATGGCCAAATGGAGAAAACCAAGTTACCTCCCAGTGCTTTACACAAGTAAGTGGCATAGCATTAACACCTCTGTGTGTGTGTGTGTGTGTGTGTGTGTGCGCACACGCGCATGTATGTATATGTGTATGTGTGTGTGTGTATGTGTGTGTGTGGCAGTTTTAGTGTTTGCTGTCTGTGCCCTGTCTCCCCTCATTGCTGCACTCAGGGTCAACCCGTAAGCAGAGGTGGAGAGCTATGGAGAGTAAGAAAACAGAATACCAAATCATCAAATCATCCCAGTGGATGAAGGGAAAAAAAATGAGTGAAAGTGAAAAAGCCCAAGTGGTCTCAGATAGAGGCATGAGCCAAGGATACGGAAAACTCACTTATATTCTGCAAATAACTCTCAGTGTGAGCTGGTGGTTTGGTTGATTCAATACAGAGAGAGAGAGAGAACAAGAGAGAGAGAGAGAGAAACCGAGAGGCAGAGACAGAGGGAGAGAGATGTTATTTGATGTGAAGGTTATTGAGATGCCCAAAGAGAAAGGCCCTTTGGCGAAGGGTGTGTTCCAGTCATGGGGACTGCAGAAGCCCATCACTTTTAATGAGAGGATGAGAAGGAGAGGTAGAGATAGGAGTGGAAGCAGACAGACAGCAGGGGAGCCTTTGGAAAAAAAAAAAAAAAAAAGAAAACCCCAAAAACCCAAAAAGCACGTCCTGAAAGTTCTCCAAAACGTAAAGAGGTCCTGATGAAGCTGAGCGGTTTGTCTCTCGTTGTCCTCTGGCCGCCTTCGCGCCGCCGAGGAGGCAGGGCCTGGCGCGCTGCGTGCCGCCCGCCGGAAGCCTGTTCGCCCATATGCGCCATCGACCAGTACGGCTCCGTCGGAGGGGGGGGGGATTGAGGGGGGGGGGGGGGGGGGCGTACAGAAAGCTGCCCCATTTCCAGTGAAGCAGAGCTGCCTGAGGTGTTAGTCCAGGTGTCCTGGGTCACAGTCATCCATGTGAGCTGTGTGCAGATGGTCCACGGCCTGGTGAGAGAGAGAGAAGCTCCACTGGACTCTGAGTAAAAGCCTGTGGTTTTCAGGCTACAGATCTGTAGCAATGTAATCAAGGCTTTCAGATCACACGGACAACCATGTAAATAAAATATGTCAGGAAAAAAAACAAAACAACTAAAACAGGAAGAATTCCCTAGATAACAATGTACTGCTGTTGAACAGACATTCTTTTTTTCTTTTTTTTTTTTTTTAAAATACCGTTTTCAAATCAAATGGAAATCATTCATTTAAATGAACTTTAGTATGTAAGGCTGAGTTTGTATGTATATTTAATGTACAAGCCCAGTTCATTGTGAGTTATTGTAAATATTATATTGAAAATATGAGAGCCAGCGAGTTTGTTATGAAAATTTCTTATTTCGTTGAATTTGCGAACAGTCCCAGTAAAGGAAATACATTTTTCAGAATGAAAAGGGAAAAAAAGAAAGAAAAGCAGAGAGAGAAAAGAGGGGGGAAAAAAGCGTCCCTGCTGCATTTCATGCTCTTGTTAAAATGAAGTGTCAGAAGTCCTGGGTGAAATATACGGTCCTGGAGCAAAATTTTCCTTTATGACAGATTTATGACTCTCATCTCAAGTGCGGTGAAAAGCGGACCTTAGCAAAAATTTAGCCTTCATATATCAGTGACGAAAACTGAAATTACCTGTCAACAGGGGAGAGAGACACAGGGGGTCAGCTCTGTTCCCTCCCTGTCTTGGGGGGCTCAGGGGGTTTCTGTCAGCTGTGCTGTGTCGAGCCATAGATTTTTGAAAGAAAGGGTGCTTTAAACATGGAATGCCAGAGAGAGAGAAAGAGAGAGACGTCCTGGTCTGTTTAAAACACAGCTATTATCAAACAGTCCTCACTGCCCTCAGACAGACAGCTGGAGTTAGGCGTCTTTCCGCAACCTTTCCTGGTCAAATTGCTGTTATACGGAATGTCATGAATAGTATTTAAGCCTCATTTGCACCAACCAATCAGAGCCTCTGATTTTGAACAGTAACTACAGGTAATTAACATATATGCTGTTATGACCTGAATGTTCCATTACTCGCTATTTCCTTAATCTTTGCTGTTTTGGCAGCTTTTCCCTTCTCTCAGTATCTCTGCTGTTGTCTTGTCCTGTTTTTGGTTGTCCTAAAGACTCATTGTAGTCTTTACAAACCATACAAAAAGATACAACAATTTTTTTTTTTTTTCTGAATCACTCCAAAATCCCTGTATGCTGTCTTTGTCAAGTGTGAACAGAATTTGTAATGTACACTCCCTATATGAATATGAGCAGTAAGGCTGACACAACTGGCCGCTTCATTAATATCCATGCTGTGTCGACTGCTGTGCGTTTGAAAACAGGGAGAGGGGACATTTGTGACAAAATGTGTTCACTGCCAAAAATAAATCATTAGATGAAACCGCTTTTTTTTTTCCTTTTCATTTGAACGTTTTCTATCTTACTCAGTGAGTCTGTTTTTTGGAGAGGTTTTTTTGTGATGTCATCCCTGTCTGGGCTTGCTATTGGCCAGTTTTGACTCGGGCCTCAGCCCAGCCCCGCCCTGTGAACGCTGTATCTGGTGTGTGTGTGTGTGTGTGTGCTGCAGTCTGTGATTCCCGCGGAAGCAGCAGAGGTCCCTCATACAGCTTTGGTCACAGCTTGTTAGAGGCGGTGAAGGGTGGAACAGAACCGGACGGCGAAAGCTGGGTTCAGAACGCTGACTCCCTTCTGTTTCATGTCCTCTGCCTGTGGTGAAAATGCCAAGGTGTGGAGAAACTTCCCCGCTCTGATGTCAGGTGTCAAACCACAGCGCTGAGCTCCCTGACACACCCCTCTAAGCAGCCCCCCCACCCCCCGCGGGTTGGCGGCGTCATGCTAGTCAGTCATACAAACACTATAGCCTCTCTATTAGCTCTGTTTAGCCTCAGGGGAAACTGAGACAATATGTTTCCGTTATGTGGCGTTGTTAGCGGGCTGAATGGTCTTCCAATTACAACTTCATTAATGGGGAGATTGAATCATTTCATCAGACAGTTCGTTCAATTACTTGTCCTTTTATGATGATACAGGATTTGTAGCTTTATTACGGCTTCAAGAAATAGATTTTAATTTTTATTTTCTTAAAAATGTAAATGCTGTCGCCTGAAAATCGATGGCTCCATTTTTTGATACTTTTTGAAACTTTCTTAGTCCCAATGTTTCCCCCACATGGTGCTTGTTTCAGTCTTTACTGTACACAAAATGCAACAGAAGTGGATGCCACAGTGCAAAAATACACTGTAATGATTTTATATCTGTCATTCGGCAGAACGTACTGACCAAAACATCTACAGCAGAGACCTGCTCTCAGCACTGCAGTGTAGTCACAGGTTTGATGTGTGTGTTTTGGGGTGACAGGGCTGTGTTGGAAAGAGACAGTTTGATGGGTGTGTTTTGGGGTGACAGGGCTGTGTTGGAAAGAGACAGTTTGATGGGTGTGTTTTGGGGTGACAGGGCTGTGTTGGAAAGAGAACACTCCATTACTTTTACCACATGTAAACGATCCCCTCCCTTCCTCGCCGTCTTCTTTGGTGTAAAAACACTGTTCACTAGCGTTGAGCAGGTTAACAGGGAGACCGCTGGCAGAAAAAAAAATGAAATGCTTTATGATACAGCATAAAAAATGTGGTTCTGTTCTGTTTTAGTAGATAGATTCCAAGGTTATGTCCATGATTCTAGGGGGGGGGGGGGGGGGGGGCATTGGTAAATGACAGAAGACATTTTTCCAGTGTGTGTGCGTGTGTGTGAATGAGTTCACTTCTAAATATTCTTTAATGTCATACTTTCTCCTCACTCTCCCACAAGACATGAAGTCCTGTAAAGTCACCTTAAAACTCAAAGGTAGATCACTCCTGAAGTTTTTTTTTTTTTCCCCCTAAAAGATTTCTGTATGTGTGCATTTGCGCCCCTAGTGGAGAAGTTTAGGAACAGCAGTTTTCAGGTGAGCAGACGAAAGTGTTCCGCCCACAGCCTCTGTAATGAAGCATTACCTGCCGTGCGTTCTGACAGAGTGAGAGTGAAAACAGGGAGCAGACAGCTCACTGGAGAATCAATAGTCCCTTCTCCTCTGCTCCGTCTCAGCCACACGACACACTCCTCACTACTCCTCCATATGCTCCTCTACTCCCTTAAGACAGCTCACTGCAGAGGGAGCAAGCTCCACTGGATCAGTCTGAAATGTGGAGTTACTGTTTCTGTATGTGAGCACACACCATACTGGGACTGCACCTGCATAAGACAAGTGTACAACTGTACAGTTCTACAGAAAAATAGATTTTTGCAGCACCTATGAAAATAAGAATCAAGTGTAAAAATTCAAATATTTTCTACAAGACAGAAAAGAGTAAGCACTGTGTGTGTGTGTGTGTGTGTGTGTGTTTGTGTTTGTGTGTGTATGAGGGGATATCTGTTTGACATGTAACCACAGAAAAAATCGCATGTATAGTTTGACTCTGTTTCTCTTTTCCTTCATAAAAAAGAGGATTCTGAGTTGACCTGAGCCCGTCCTCAGGGAGGCAGAGACACAAACAGGCCCTTGTCTCCTCTCATGGCTGTATGGTCACGTCTGGAGCTGTTCTAACCCATTCTGATATCACATGTGCTCTGAAGCGTGGAGAAATGACAGTCTCTCTCTCTCTCTCTCTCTCCCTTTCTCTCTCTCTTCCTCTCTCTCTCTCTCTCTCTCTCTCTCTCTCTCTGTGTGTGTGCACGCGCGGTTCGACATGTTTCTCGATGCCGCAGGTAAACGCTCCTTCGCATCGTGAGGCAAGCGACCCAAACTCAATAAGCCTGCCCAGACAGATGCCTGTCCCTCATGTGGCACGGTGGAGGGTGCTGCCGTTTCCACGGTGACAGAGCAGGGCCATACCTTGGGGTTATGGCATCCAGATGTGAAACAGTAGTATGAATTCAGACATAACGTTTCCATTTCCAATGTTTATCCCCCTGAAGAACTATAATCATAAACTTTTTTTTTCTTTTTTTTTTTTGAATGACTCAGACGATGATGAGAATTGTTGATTTGTGTCTTTCCATTTGCATCTCTTTGCTCGCCAGCTGTGGTGGCATCAGATGAGAGAAGCAGAGAGAACATCTGTATTTGGGATGCGAACATGCCAAAAATGTTTTGTTATGATGATAACGCGAAGGCTTATAACAGTTTTATTTTTGTGTATTCGTGTTTTGGTCATTTGTGTTCGCGCTGTGTTCTGCCTGCCCCAGGGAGAAGTTTCTGTTTGGGTCTCCTTTGTGTAACATTGCCATATTCAGTGAGGTTGGTCGAGTGAGCTGAAGATGTACCCCAATCCCGCACCACTTTTAGTAAGCCAAGCACGTTTGGAAGCCGTTATCCTGTGCTAACTGCATAATGCTTCCCCTGCCTAGCTTTATTTATGTCGTTTTCTCAGTGCATATCTCTTTTGGTTTTGCTATATTTTACTTCCTTTTTTAGAGGCAAACATGTTTCACACGTTTAAGATGCTCCTTTGCAGACTGTAACATCAGCTTGACGGATGTTTCAGAGAGTGTTTTATGGCAAACTTGACTGTGATGAAACAGTTGAAGGAGTGGATTCATACATTCATTGCACGTTCTGGTCCCTCCTTGGAGGAAGAGCTCAGGTCTGATAGAAGCCAGGTGGGATTCTGGGTACTGAACACATTCCTACTGCATCTCCTTCCCCTACTCAGCAACAGCACTCGGGGCTGCAGTACCCCCAGCCTTCGCACCCCCCCCCCCCCCCCTCCACACACACACACACGCATACACACAAACACACACACACGCACACACACACGCACATACACCGAACATGCACACGCACACATGCACACACAGGCACACAGACATCCACACACACACACGCGCACACACACACACACACACACACACACACACACACACACACACACACACACTTCCTATTTTTAGCTCTTCAACTTCGAATCTGCACCAGCTGCAGCGCTTACTGCTACACTCCTGTTGTAATGAGAAGAAGCTCCCAAGCACCAGAGGGAGAGCAGGCACAGGGGGCAGGGCACATGCTGATGAGGTGTCATTAGGCACAGGTGAGGTGCACTAGCGTTGAAGAGTTTGGCCCTACACGGTCCCAGGTTGCTGCCACATTGCAGGGTGAGTGAGTTTCTGACTCCAGCCGACCCGTTGTTCATGTTGGCCTGTTGCGGTGGTGAAAAAGAGCCAGCCTGGCTGGGTTAGGCCCACAGAGGTCATGCCAGACCAACAGCTCTGCTCTGGTACATGTTGGACGACAGCCCAAAACACAACCAAACCAAACAGAGCATGAGCCCCTGTACCCCCCCCCCCTCACTCTCTCTCTCTCTCTCTCTCTCTCTCTCTCTCACTCTCTCTCTCTCTCTCTCTCACTCTCTCACACTCTCTCTGTTAGTCTTCTGCTTTTGCCCTTGTGCATAGGGCCCTGTGCCATCCGCAAAAAAAAAAAAACCCTCTGTTCTTCTGTTTGATAGGGCAGGAAGTGTGCCACTAATGCACAGCTCAAACAATTAAACTGCAGAGTGTGGCGTTTTTCTCTGGCCGTTCAGTAAGCGGAGAATGAGACACTGCACTGGCAGGTCACACCGATGGACCTGAACTGAAAGAGTTTGTGTCTGTTTCTGGAAAAGGGGGGGGGGGGCAAACCTGAGCGAGAGGAGGGAACCAGTGAAGTGAAGGAGGACCCATTGTGAATGGAAACACATCTTGTAAGGAGGATAGTGGTGCTTTATTGATTATTTTTTGCCCTCTCTCCTGCAGTTTGATATAATTGGATTCAGCAATATATCTGGCATATTTGGGAGCTTCACTGTGGACCGAGCTCCAAGAATGGGACCAATCAATTGAACAAACCATTCAGTCATCCTGTAGGGGGGCCAACCACCAAAGCCAGTTTCAGGGATCGATCAGATCAACCGTAGCTCTTCTGTAGCGAAGCTCACCTAGCAACTGAGATCAGTATCACGCAAACCCTGCAACAAAAACAGCTGTTTGCTATTTATAGTGAAACGGAAACGCAAGCTTCCGAGATTCGCACGCTTGTGTTTTGACACCTTCTCCTCTCTATTTGAGGAAAAAGAAGGTCGACCTTTGTGTTGCGAAGCCGCACTCGCTACTGCAAGATCGCGAAGACGCAGTGAAATGTCAAACATCCCGGCAAAGTACGCTCACATTTTGTTTCGTTCCTTAATTTATTTATTTCTTCATTTTTTTATGCCAGTGTTTACACCTTGTCTGTCTTTGTCACACGCCTCTCACGCCCGTGGTGCACTGGAGGTGAAGGCACAGTGAAAAGACATGATCCTCTCTGTGGTCTCTGAGGCTGTGTCGGGGGGCAAGAGGAAAGAGGGGTGCACGGGGTAGAGGAAAAAGAAGAGTGTTAGTGATTCATCTAGATTTCATCTGGTACTATTAATATCTCCCGCAGATTTTTGTACCCATCAGATTTGGGTCAGTGATTAGGTGGTTGATAGCTCATTCATTTCCTTTGGTGCACGCCGAAAATGACCTTCATACATTATTTGGAAACCTTTACGTATAGAATGGATAGGACCACTGTGGGAAGGAGAGGGAATGTGGTGGAGGGTGGGGGGTGAGGGGGTTTATGATGAATGTCACCTCACTGTTATTTCTGTATCTCATGTTCTCTCTCTCTCTCTCTCTCTCTCTCTCTATCTCTCCCCCCCCCTCTCCCTCCCTCTCTCTCTCTCTCTCTCTCCCCTCTCCCTCCCCCTCTCTCTCTCTCTCTCCCCCCCTCCCTCCCATCCTCTCTCCCCTCTCTCTCTCTCTCTCTCTCTCTCTCTCTCTCTGGGTGTCGTATAGGTACATGATGAACGTAAGCTGGGACGGCAGGGACTTGTCCTTCACAGAGGATGGCTACCAGGAGCATCCCAAACTGGTCGTCATTGTGCTGAACAAGGACAGGGAGTGGGAGAAGGTAAGACACACCCCCCACCCCCACCCCAAACCCCACCCCCCAGTCCTTACTGGAGCTGACCGAGCCATTATCTCCATCTCCTTCAAGCCGAAAAACCATTAGCATGTGCTCTACACAATATCAGTACCCTCACATTTGCCGTTTTAATGACACCTCTGGAACAGTGTAAAAGTGTGTCAGCGTGTGGTAATTACCTCGACGTCGCAGCCGCTGAGCGTATCCCGAGAACGGAAATTCTGAGATGTAATTAACGCTAGTGGGTTTCCACGATCCTGGCAGTCAGTCCATCTAGTGCCACCCTGACAAACTTCATATGGTCAGTCATTCACACACACACACACACACACACACACACACACACACACACACACATACATCTCTTATCTCTTATGGTTCTGGCATGTTTGTTATCCTTCCAGACAGGAGAGCATTGAGGGTAAGCAGAGCTGGAAGAAGAAGTGGGGCTAGGGAAACAGTGGGGGAAATTGATTGGTGGGGTCTGCTCTGCTCTGCAGATCCGTCAATAACACTGTCAGGCTAATTGGCAGAGGGAGTCTTGCATTGAGACACATGGGCAGTTGAACTCATGATTTCAGATTAAAAATACACACACACACACACACTCTCTCACAAAAACACCACCGCGGTCTGTACCCAGTGTTTTATCACAGTCTGACAGAGAAATGGGATCACATTTTGTGTGGACTTTGGGAATAATTCTATCAGAGGAATGAACAAAAGTTTACTGCAGACCTGCTCTTTCTGCTGTTTTTGTTTTGTTTTGGTTTGTTTTTTGTTTTTGTTTTTTCTAACAGATTGGCAGTTTTGTCTTAATATCTCACATTTGGGGTCATTAAC